>NC_091124.1:143601154-143841154 GCF_040183065.1 Periplaneta americana | reverse complement strand
AAAATGCAAAAAAAAAAGAACAAAAAAAATATACTGTATATAGACAAGTAGGAAGATAAGATCACAATGAGAACAAAAAGTACTAATACAATATATTGACTGCTTAATATATTAATAATTAAGGAAAATGACTAAATATCTAGAAAAAGCAGCTGACTTTCCAAATATCAAGAGAAACAAACAGTAACAATTTCGAACATTTGCAATAAGTTGGAATACACAGTTTAGGCCTACTGCATTACAGTCTACGTAGTAAGAAAATGCTTAATAAATTTGTTTTTGAATATTGTTAAATTCCGACAGCCTCTGATGTCACTGAGTAGGGTATTCCGCAAGCGCGATAGCCAGATTATGTATGATGATGAATACGATGATGTCTTATGTGTTAGTATGACTAGTATATGGCTATTTTGCGTGTGTGTGTAGAGAATGTAATAAGATGATAGGTAAGTGAAGTGAGAGGTAAGGTAAGTAGGTGTAGAAGTGTAAATTGATTGATGTATGTATTTATTTACACTGCAAGTGGGCAAGCACCCGGTGGCAGTGTAAATAATTTGGGAAAGGAGAACTAGGGAATGAAAATGTTTACGTTCGTTAAGCCGTAGCCAGTTTAGAGTTTGGAAGGATGGGGTAATGTGGTCAGCGCGAATGACATCGCAGACGAAGCGAACACAAGAATTATGAACACGTTGTAATCTTTGCGACTGGTTGTTGACCTTGAGATCAGTCAGTAGAAAATCACAATAATCAAAGTGGGGCATACTATAATTTTTAATTTTTCCTTAACTTGGTGAGGTTGCCAAAGACAAAGAATGTTAAACAGTAACATTTAAGATGTGACATCAAAAATGTCTTACAAGAAGTTTGTTTACAATAAATTGAAATTAACAGTAGATAATATTTTACAATAATTAAAATTTGCTGTAAAATAAAAAACAGATGAAAAATAGAATGAGAAAATTCAACTGCAATTTGAATTGAAGTACAAGTGTCGCCGTAAAATCTGCAGAGAACGCTTCAAAGCTATCATAGAAATTTCCTTAATTGTTGTTGTTGGGACTCCAAATTTATGACGGAATGAGGCGAAATGTTTTGTTATGGTCCCTCTAGCGCCCACCATTAATCCGATGACTTCTATATCCCCGAGTTTATATGATATTTTGTAATAAGGGATAGTTGGTTTATAAATTGCCCTTTCCTCTAGATTAACCTCCTCGGGTTGATCTGATGCGTATCGAATCTGATGATCGAATTCAAAATATAACCTTTTGTCTCTCCAGGTTTAAATTTTATAATATTAATACGCCGAAGTCTTCCGGTATCCGCTATTCCATGGACTACTTCATACGTAGTGCAGCCATTGAACTTAAGGTTGCGATTACTGACCTGATCTTGTGATGTCTGCTCTTACGAAGAGTTTCGCCAAATGGGCATGAACCCAAGACATGAGCCAAAGTTTCAACCTCACTGTGGCATCCACTAGTTTTTTTTTTTTTTTTAGTGATCGAGGGAGAAATTTTCGAATGTTCTTTAAGGAATACAGTATGGAAAGCACTTTTTGATAATATCAGTTACTTGGTTGTTCGAGTTAAAGTGCGTAGATAGCGAAGTAAACTTCAAAGTTTTTATTAC
Organism: Periplaneta americana; assembly: GCF_040183065.1. Taxonomy (NCBI): domain Eukaryota; kingdom Metazoa; phylum Arthropoda; class Insecta; order Blattodea; family Blattidae; genus Periplaneta; species Periplaneta americana. The sequence continues at coordinate 143,839,522 of NC_091124.1, read as the reverse complement.
AGGAAGCAAAAGGGATTATTGTGTCATTTAATTTGACTGGAAGAGCAGGAGTAATGTTGCATAACAGACGTTGATGTCCCACAATGTTTACTTATAATTTTCTTACATTGAGAGTCAAATCGAATTTTCTAATCCATACAGATATAGATTCAAGGTCTTCATTAAGATTGCGTATTGTGTCATTGAATGCCTTCCTCTTCCTACCTTTACGTATCATACTCTGTACCTATAATCCAATCAATCTAAAATAATCTAAAACACATAATTATTTTTCCCTTGAAATTATTTAAATCTGCTTTACAGGGAGCTTTACCTGAAAGACTAGATTTGCATAATATATACGTCACTGTGCACGTTAACAGAAAACCACAATTATTTCAAGTCACACAGAGATTGTGTGCACTCGATGTGGGTCTCTGGCGTATCGTCAGCCCACACGAGTTGTGTGGATATAAAGGGAAAAGTTGAGAAGGTGGCGGATGGAGTTCCCGGGTAGCTCAGTTGGTAGAGCGCTGGTACGTTCAACCAGAGGTTTCGGGATCGATACCCGGCCCCGGAACAATTTTTCCCTTGAAATTATTCAAATCTGCTTTACAGGGAGCTTTACCTGAAAGACTAGATTTGCAAACTTTTATTTTGTCTTATTTATTTTTGTTTTTTGTATGTTTTATCAATAAATTAAATTAAATTTAAAAATCTTACGTGAATTTAGAAACCCTTCACAATCGCTGGGCAAACGTCTTTTATAATATGTGAAATAGTAGGAACTGACACTTTGAAAGCGAATCTTAAATTTAGAAAGCTGTCACAAGTGGCTGAAAATCTTAAACATGTGGCCAGTCTGGTAGTTACTGGAATTGCTTCACGAAAACATTATTGCGTTTATTTGTTTGTGATCCAATCAATTGTAATATCATTTCAAAATCTGATCGTATTGTTTGCGTAAAATAAAAAAAAAAAGTAATTTTTCTACCAGCTTCACTTCCTCAATCATGATTCTAGTTTCATCCCTTCCTTTGTGATATTTGATAATCCAAAATGAATGTATTTTTCTTCGCTTCTGTTGTGGTTGTTCAGCAACAATAAATAATCAAAACAGCTGCAGTGATAGCTACGTACATTATCATATTTTGGCATTGCTCTTCTGACTGGATCCAAAATCGCAGAAATATGTGCGCAATGAAAACGAGATGTAAGTTACCCAAAAGTTACCAGACGTCTGGATTTCGCCGGACATGTCCTGCTTTTCTTTCTCGCCAATCTCAGTGGACCAAAGAGAGAAACCGTCTTCATCTGGTGTCCGTTAGAAGAATTATGTTTGTAAAATTTAATTCAAGAGAACTATGGCATATGGATTTTCACAAGTATTTACCGCATAAAAAACATTTTTTGCTCAAACAAGTTGGATCATCAGATAAATATTATCAATCAGAAAATGAAATAAGGTAAAAGCTTATTTATAATCCGTATAATTTAGTTAATTAATTTAATTCACGACACTAGTTTTGTAATAATTTTATTACACAAAGGCTGACAAATTACTTAGGCCTATTATATAACATACTGAAAAAAACATCACGTAAAGCAATAGTGGGCAGATTTTGAGATACTACCCACCACACAGAGGAGATTTTGTGTGGTAGGGGAATGTACTTCATCCCTTTCATGTGCAATAGCGAACTGTAACAGAAACATAATATAAGGTAAGAGCACACATTATCTCTGCAGCGTGTTAAGCATGCTTTCATCAATGTTTTGCAATTAAATTAATTGTATACATTTCATTACATGAAGTTGATATAAAAATAAAAGATTTAGGCTACCTTAAGATCCATGCTGATTGAGCAATGACCGAACTTTCATCTAAAGCAAGTAAATACGCTATGAATTGGGATATACTAAATTTTAGTTGCTCATACACCAGATATGAAATATCTTTTATTCTTCTCCCTATAGTACGACGAGACAAACTAATGTTTTCATATTGTTCCTCTTGTTCAGGAGATATAACATTCGCCACACTTATTAAACATGTTTTAACAAATTCCCAGTCACTAAAAGTTTTAATGATTTTGCGACTTCCCATGCAACTATGTCATTGGAAAGAATTTCCTTTTGTTTTTAAGTCAAGGCACTCGCGTCCTCTCTTTTCTGATTTACTTAATATTTCTGTTTTTAATTTTTCAAGCTGTTCCGTATATTCTGGCCCTATAAATTGAGATAGCGAGAAATAGAAAAGAAAAGATACAGCGAAATTTTGTTTAAAAATTTGTGAAAACAGAAAAATGATCTACGTAGCTAATAGGCTATTATTATTTCAGCTTACTGTGTAGGTAACTTCAAACTACGATTACCTACCTGTAATTAAGCTGTGATTCCTATGGCATTGTTTATTATGTCTGTGTGTAGGCTTCTGTACGTTTCTATAACGATTTTGTTGCACAGTAAGCATATCACGTTTTTTCCATGAGTACAACAGAAGAATTTTTCTTCCCAATCTACCTGAAATGGGCGTTTATGAATATTCACTGAGGTTGACATTTTCAACATCGCAAAGACAATCCGTCACATCAACTAAGGGTCGCTTACAGAGGGGGTGGAAGTTGGTGAGAGGAACGTGATGTCAGAACCCTCCCCGCTACCGGATGTAATCATGATTACCTGTTTGCCCGCGTCTGACGTAAAGTATCAAGTTAATATATTATGTCCTGCTTTTATGTGGAAAATCCTGCTTTTTCAGACAAAATGTCCTGCTTTTACATTTTTTTTCATCTAGTAACCCTATGCAGTTTTAATTGGCAACTGTTGCTTGCCTCTCATTATTCCTGCGCAGTTGCAAAAATGGAAACTTGGCTTTACACCGATCGCTCTGCAAGTCAGCAAAGTGAATGACTATTGCTATTTATGTTCTACAACGTTGCTACATGTTGTATTTATTTTAAGGATCTATAATTCGTGTGAATTAATGTAATACCGGTACGTTTCCTTCCCATCTGAATATAGGCACTAAGCGCACTAAGAAAATCTGCCCCGCCACTGTCTTCGGCCATCACAAATTCACTTTGAATCGCAGAAATCTGAGCTCGGATCCCCATTATTCTAAACTGATGCTATAGAAATTCACCTAACGTTCAACTTTGTCATCTGTTATCTACTTTATTTAGTTTGTACAAGTGAAAATTATAGTCATTTTAAGCTTACCCTTCCATCATTTTCACGCAATTGATTTCTTGTTAGGTCCAAATTTCTTCCGCATTGAATATAACAGTCCTTTCAAAGAGACAATAACCTCGGCATATTCTAGTTACAACAAGACTTTGAACAGCATTATCTTTAGTTTGCATACTTATATTTGTTAAAGGTGACTACAAATCCCTTCTGACTACATTAACATAGTAAAATCCAGAAATCACCGGCTATGGTAGGAAATGCAACACAACCACTGGCAAATTTACGCTACACGACATAGCACTATATTATACAAATTTCAATTTTTAAGAGACAAATCTTTGTCATGATTTCACTGTTTCATACCGTTGGAGCAAAAAAAGTAAGTGGGAAAACAGAATCACGGAGTAGAGGTCAAAACTTAATAATCAGTTGTTAAGTTGCTTCACTGTAACATAGGTTGAATATTTCTCTTTCGCACTTATTTACGTGATAGAGTAACAGGAGCACAGTCTAGTATATACAGTCACGAAGCTCAATACGTAGTAAATATGCATCCATAAATAGTTGCTAACCACTAGGATCGCTAATATCGCCTCGTTACAGACAATGTGAAATATTACTGGCACAGTCTATTGTTCCTAGCACCATCACAACTCATGCTTCGTGAGTGTATATACTAGACTGTGACAGGAGCGTGAACAAATATAGATCCAGACAATGATGTGAGACACAAAGAGCACAGCCTCAAAGTTGGAGAGAATCATTGAGAAGTAGGATAAATGGCTGTCTTCCTGCGCTGCCTGCAAATTGTTTAGGCCTATTATAGAAGCAGAAAATATCAACATGTACTGCCATCTGAAGCCTTATACCTCCGTCCAATTTCAAGATAAGCCTGAAATGTGATCTCTGCTATAGATTACATAGCAATTATCCTTCTCCCTTCCTCTGCCAGCAATGTTTACGTCGCCTGCCGGACATTATGGAAAGCAGTAGACTATAGAAGCGACAAGTGAGTGATAAGTCGCTTTTATTTTTCTAACTTAGGGTTCTACAAAGCTCAGTTGGCAGAGCGCTGGCTTACGACGATCGCGATCCTGATTCAAATCTAGGCGCTAGAGGAATTATATTTGTGGTGGACAAAGCCAAGGTTCTCAGGATTTTTATCGGGGTTCTTCCTTTTTTATCTTGTCATTTCATAGCTCTCTCTCCGCAGTTTCCCTTTCAATGTCATCTCCGTCTTCAAAATAAGGCACACCTTGTGTTTGCGGGGCGCCGAATCGATTTTCGCCATTGTGGGTGTTAGTCAAAGTCTGTCCATAGACTGGTAGATGGCAGTGATAGTGAATTCTAGAAGACTTACAGACACCTGGACCCCGGGTTCGTCCTTGCCTGACGAAGATGTGACTCATGCAGCTCTTCGAGATACGGCAGACCATCACCAGAGATATCGCATACGTAATTGATGGCTGGAGAAGAATGTGTAGTGTGGTGTTTCGTGCAGGTGACTTAGGCGTTCAAGACAATCGGAACGCAAATCATCTGTAACGAAAAAACAAAGAACCTACTTGGCTGAAGTGTCTGGAGATACACCATGTCTCTCTCGATAAGCACCTCTACCTCTTTACTCCTAAGTTTCTATAACCTTGAATATGTAATGGCGGTTCCGTAATTTAATCTCTATGCTTTTAAGTATAATAATAATAATATAATAATAATAATAATAATAATAATAATAATGAGTCTTTATTTTACTGGCAGAGTTAAGGCCATAGGGCCTTCTCTTACACTCTACCAGGTCACAAAGTATACAAGCAGTGAAAATTTAAGAAAAAGTTAAAGAATAGAATACTAACATATTACAAAAAAAATAATAATAGCATAATAACATCTACACTAAACAACATGAAAATAATACCACAATAAAAAAAAGAAAGTAAAATACATTGTAATATAGTAAAAGCAACTCATTCAGTACAAATAGTTAATATGGAAAACGTAAGGAAGAATATAATAAACGGAATGTAATAAGACAATAATAAAAAAGAAAAGAAATACGAAAATTAAATAAAATTCACAATAAAAAGGTTATGATAATAAATTCATCTGGTGATCAAAAGGACAAAAAAGGGAAAGGAAAGTATTTGCAGAATCGAAATAAATAATACTGTAGGCCTAAATGAGGCCTATGCTGCAGTATAGAATCCAACGACTGAATAGCATAAATTGCCTTGGAAAGAGAAAAGTAAATACACATCAAAATTGTCTAAGAAACAGATGACGTTTTAAAGAAAATTTTTTGTATACCCAAATAAATTATAAACATTGGATATACATGAGTTACTTATTTGTCTGTCCGCTAGAGACCATGGTAACCAGTGATTCGGTTTATTGATATTATTACATTGGAATTTCTTATTTTAGTGGTTCAGAGTAATGAGTTTACTAATAACAGAGGAGTTTGATAATTTTAAACAGTGTAAAACATCAAAGAACTGTTAAGATAGTAGAAATGTACGCGTAACGCTCGTCATTTAAGCCACGATGACATGTTTAAGGTGGATTGTATAATTGAAAATGGTGGAACAAAAGGTGATGCAGAGAGGGTTCTTAATACTGGAAGAAGCGTAATATCAAGAATGTGGAGTCGATATCATGAATTTGGCTGTCCCGAATTACAACTGTCACACAAATTAGATTTCTGTACCTAAGTACATTGAGAGAAAGACTTCAACTGTTGAGATGTTAAGAAATTCGTTGCAGAACGCTGGGAATGCGGTTGTGTCAACCCAGACTGTTAGGAACAGATTACATGAGAGAGGCCTTAGTGCCAGCCGACCATTGAGAAGTCCAGTTATTCGACGTGGGAATCGAGAAGTCGTTTTTTGTGGTGTCAGCAACATGGTGATTGGGCAGATGATCAATGGAGTCAGGCAGGGGCGGCTCGTCCATAAGAGCTGCGGAGCTGCAGCAATCCCTGCTTTGACAGGAAAATAAAAATAATATTTATTTTAATTTGTAGAAGAATTGTTACAGCTTTTATTGGTAAATTGCTTTATATTTCATCAGGCCGGGAATATGTACTATTATCTTATGCATAATCTTTTTGCGCGTCGACTGTATTGGAATTGACACTGCATTCAAAGTCGTCCTGGGGTGGTCAGCTCATAAAGAGTGTGTCTTGCATGGTCAGGGGGTAGAGAGGTGAAGGGAAGCAGAGGGAAACTGCCGCTGTTTAAAACCCATATCTCGCTGTAGTAGCTTGCAGAGCCAGGCCACAAGGGATCTTTCCTCTCCTCCCACACCGCTATTGTAATGCTGCGTCAAATGGATTCTCTATTCCCTTGAAACTTAATGACAAAATGTTTATTTTCTTTCACATACTTATTGTTGTAAAATCTTATCGAGTTAATGTAGCGAAATTAATATTCTCTTTTGCCTTATTATTACGTATGTATCCAGCCTCCAGCAGAACCTAATATTTTCCTTAACTCAAAATGATTTCCCGAGTAGAATCCTTTTGATATAGCGCGTAAAATACGAAAGACACTTCTTTTCCATTTCTAGAAAATTGTTGACCATCAGTATATCTGAGTGTTGCTTTGGTGTGACGTCTCAATACCGTAACTTAACCAGTGCAAATTTTCAAGCATGAGTGTGTGTGAATTACAGAATATTAATTTTATTTTTCTCAACTTTCCCTTGCGGAGAATATTGATGTAATGAAGTGAAATTAAAGGGTCGTCCGTTACCCGACTTAAATCTTACTCAAGCTTCATTCAGCCGAAATAGTTGATATATGTAAGGAAGTATAACAATGAAATTTACGCTAAGCATTTGTGTTTACATGGATGTGAACAAAAAAAAAACCGTATTTTGTTTTCCTTGCCTCCTCTTCGGTAGTGATGCTGCATGGACTAGGAGTGGTGTGACAGATTTAGGACATTTTCCCCTAAAAAGCAAAATGCACGAATCTTCGCAGTCTCACCTGAAAAATGTTGTTTCATTGGTTATGTTAGGCAAAACTAATATTGGCTGCGTAAATAAGTGAAACGAACAGAACAAACATTCTCAAACATAATCAAGAAGTGAGAAAAAATTGTGAAATTATTTTAAAAAATATTGATTGTATCAAATTTTGTGGCCAATATGAAAAAACGATTCGAAGAACCCTGATGTGTTTCGTGGGTTGCTACAGTTCGTGAGTAATATAAATGAGCCTCTCAAAAATCATTTGGAACATGCCACTGTTTAAGGTTATTCTAAGACAATTCAGAATGAACTGGTAGATTGTAAGTTGAGTGCATGCCGATCTGAAATTCAGACTGAAATCGATGGTATTAGTTTTTCTTAGGTATTAGCAAATGGTCCCACAGACATCTCCCAACTAAGTCAGGAAGTATTGGTTTTTCGATATGTAGTGCATTTATTTTTGTCCTATACTTTTTAGTAACTAGCCGTACCCGTGCGCTCCGCTGCACCCGTTAGAAATAAATATAAAGTAATTATATAATTAAAATAGGACATTTGATCCAGGGAACATTGTGTTTGATAGGAGGATAAATCGTTTATTCTGTTACTTAATTTAAATTGAATTAAAAATTAAAATGCGATCATTTTGATCCAGAGACCACTCATTTGGTCATAAAAATTAGTTTAGGAAATACAGGAAACGAATATACAGAATAGCCTATCAAGTTTTCTGTGCATAAGAATCTATTTTAATCTTACCTGTCCTCGATTCACTCAGAAATTACTGTGATAACATTATAGCATTATGTCCATCTAGAGAAACTACACTTTCCAATGGTGAATTAATAATTAATTATACAAATCGGTTAATTTAGCTTCCGATATTACTTGATAGAAACGCAGAAACATTATCTGTATGCTATCTTTCATAGCTTTCGATTGTTGCTGTCCAAGGCCCCTTATAGACGAAGTCATTTGTTTTTTAATTCAATACACCGCCTTAGATGGCAGTTATTTTAATTTTAAAACTCATTTATCTCATTACATATCAGTCCTATCAAATTTTTTGAAGGAATAATATTTATCGCAAATTATTTGTAAAGAAACTTTTGTTATGTAACAGTTTTCACAAAAATCAATAATAAGCGAGATATTTCGATTTATTTAATTCAGGCCCCCTTATAACCCCCTTTTAAATAAAGTATTTTGAATGCCATATAACCTAAAATCTAAGTTACAACGAACTTAATTTATATTCCAATTTTCATCGAAATCCGTTCAGCCATTATCGCGTGAAAAGGTAACAAACATACAGACAGACAGACAGACAGACAGACATACAAACAAAAATTTCAAAAAAGCGATTTTCGGTTTCAGGGTGGTTAATTATATATGTTAGGACCAATTATTTTTGGAAAATCGAAAATTACCAGAAAAATTTCGGCTACAGATTTATTATTAGTATAGATGGTATCAAGAAGAGAAATTTGTATGTCCGAAATCTACTGCAGCTCTCCCAATCCACAAGTTCACGAGCCGCCACTGGAGTCAGGTCCTCTTTACCAACGAATCACGCTTCGGTCTACATCCAGGTTCCATAAGAATTCGTCTATGGAGACGACCATATACAGCAGAAAGACTGAGACCTACACAGGATATTTAAAAATTCCAAGGAGATTGTTTCATGGGAGGAATAAATGGCATACAGAAAAGCAGACCTCGTTTTAACAGACAAGCAATTGCAACGTTGAAATAATTCAATATAACAACTCAAGTTTTGCTACTTACAGTATATGATGTTGCTTTCAAACAGCATTTTTTACTGTCATGAATTTCATTCTATCTATGACTAACATAATATCACCGTCTGTTGTGGCCGAATTAACAAAACTACAGTACTGTAATTATGGTTAGGAAATAGTGTTGTCACTTGAAACCAATATACTGTAGTTTCGTTAATTCGGCCACAGAAGACGGTGATATTATGTTAGTCATATAAAAAATTAAATTCATGACCGTAAAAAAAGCTGCTGATTTGTTATATTAAATTATTTCAACGCTATAATTGCTTGTTTGTTAAAATGTGTATATGATAACGTTATACAATTTGTGTTCTTTTGTTCTGTGCGTTTTTGGAAAATATGATTTCAACTAATGCTCCGCCATAAATGTTGTAACTAAAACCTTGTGCATCCCTCGTGTTTATCGTACGGCTCGTCCTCTCCCACACGTTACCTGCACATTGTGCCTAAACGAGACGCTATACTGTACAATTTGTCTAATGAAATGTCCCGAAAATACTGGTTGATTAATCTCTCGAACCTCTATCGTCTATTCGGATATAGCAAAGCAGCAGACAGTTTCCAGAACCATGTTGATGAAGTTTATACATTGCTGATGTTTCACATCAATTGCAAGGTGCTGTTCTAGAAGTGACATGCATTTACTGCAGTTTTGCTGTCGCAGGTAGCTTCGGAAATTTCCCTTCATTTGCACGTGCATGTCGTTGTCTAACACTAATTTCCGCCTGCACGACAAGTGTCAGAGGTCGGGAAATTAACCGCTCTTCTCCTTACAAACACACTTGTCTGATTCCATTCACAGTACAACTGAACTGAACTATCAGGCATTCGTTGCCACGGAGTTACTCGACATTTCGTAAACGTATTTTAAGAGTTCTCTTCATATATCGCTGGATGTGAAGAGAAACTTCGCATTTCTAAATGAAAAAAAAAATTGCTAAGAAGGTGACTAATAATTTATCATTATAGGTATATTTAAAGTATTCCGGAACAGTTTTCTCATGTTATCAATTATATTCCTCTCTACGTCATAACTACATTCGTACATGATACAGTAAGATCGATTAATTCGACTTTGGATAATTCGAATAAATGGTTATTCCCCTAGGAATCCTTATTTAAACCAATGTTAGACATTCACATTTAATTCGAATTTTTGAAGCTTATATTTGGAAGAAAGGACTTCATTAATTTCAACAAATATTCAATGAAAATTATAGAGAAAGTTCTATAGCGTTCCGTGCTATTCTCGGTTACTTATTGATACCAGTTATTCAAATTCTGTCTTTAAATTTTAGATAGTGGAACAGAAAAAGGTCATTGTTACTATTACAGACATAGTACCATTATTCTGTGACTGACCACAGGTAAGAGCAACAGGGGGGATGTCTAACGCTATTGTTTACAAATTTATTTATCCTCCTCCCCATTTTACCCACCAAATAATAAGTTGGAAGAGAAAAAATTGTGAAAATCTTCATTACTGTACGTACGCAGTCACAATGTCGAGGCATGAAGCACACATACATTTACGCTAGCAAAAATAGTTGTTTTTTTTACGTTGATGTGAATACGTCTATAACTAAGGTCCAATACTAGAGTGCCACTCCAGAAAGTCGACCGACATATTTTTAGGCCAGTTTTGTCGCTTCCATAATTTCTAAACTACAGGACACATTTTAATAAAGTAAACGGAGATCGACAGACGAAGGATAAATGTATCCAACGTGACCTTCAAATGAAGCGGATGACATCATCTAGCAATACTCGGGACAACAGAATTTGAGGCACAAATTAGCGGGTCGCGCGGCAGCCGAGGCGGTGTAACTCGAGAATTCGAAACGATAGAACGTCCACAGTGGTGTTAAACGATTCGTAATGAACCAGGCTACAGTCTCAATTGAGCAAATATCAGCAGTCGACAAGTTAAATTTAAAAAATATGCGTTAAATTTGGAAAATATGCGAGTGAAGATGAGAAAAGAGAAAATACACAAATGTTGAGACGTAAGCAGCGCAAAATGGGAGCGGTAGTAAATGATAAAGAACGATGGTTACTATAGCAACCGATATGTTTACTCTCAATGGTTGACAGGTCAACGCGTAAATCATCTTCAAGAGACAGCAGTCTGTTCCTTGCTTAGATTTCACTATTTTTATGGTAGAAAATGATGATTCACACAAGTATGACGTTGAAAACGGCAGTTCTAAATGCATTTTTAGTTTATTCGGCACCATCGACAGATTTGACAAAATGTTTCCGCATATAAGACACTCGGGATTTTGTTCATATTCATCTCCACGCCATGTAAAACGATATTGCAAGTACTCATCACAATATTAACGAAACGTAGGGAATTTTCGCTCACATTATTTGAATTAGCACTGCTGTCATCTAACCCAGAACTTGATTCAGATTGTCTTTTTCTAATTAAAAAATTTTGTCCATGATAAAATCGAAATAATGCACTTTTGATAAAATAATCGCACTATCACCCGCTCACACGTAGCCTATATAGGCCTACTGAAACTGACCAATATGCTCGGACGATTCTACAGTATAGGGTAAACTCATCTAATTCCGTGACTCATGTAATTCCGTTATACTGAATATAATGAATATTACTGAATTATGTGTACATGACAAATTGTTGGTAGTTTGTTCAATGGATAGCAGCACTAATCAGCTACCATCTCAAGAAGTTTGGGCTACTTGGAACAAGTGCACTGCTAACAGGAAGTCATTTCTTAGTACGCCATTGCTAAGAAGCTTGGTTTGAGTTGTCCTGGTGTCGTATCCTAAAATAAGTTAAAAAAAAAACAGGTATGTGCATAATTATACGTGTGTATGAATATATATTTCTATGGAGATTGCTTTGAAGATTTAGAATGTGTACACAGTTGTCAGTTAACTTATATAATTTAGTCTACAAACCTTAAGTTGTCTGCACAATTTCTTAAGGATTTTAAACATTTGGCTGCCTTAGTGTATCACGGAATTAAGTGAACAGAAAATGAAAACTCGTTAAATGAACGTCATATAGCCTGTACGACTAGTTGTCATCTATTTTAATTAATTGTATAATATTTATTTATAATAATTAGATAATTTATATTAAGTAATCGAATATTACCGCCAATTAAAATGAAGAAAATTTTGCATATGATATATATATATATATATATATAATGACCATCTTCTCATAGGGATCAGCACTCTGTTCTCTGATCCGCACGTGGGTTCGATTCTCGGAACTCTTAGATATTTTTTAGTCAGGAACTGGTCCCAAGCTTTATCTACCCAGACTCTTAAAGATAACTGAGTATCTGACTGTCAGCAAATGGGTGGATCAATTGTGATCTCTTTCTTGATTGGATGCGTCACTTTGTGAAGAACATCCCTCCAAGCAGACCTTTCCTTTTGTTGATGGACTCACATGGAAGTTACGTAGGTCCTGATGTGTTGGCTTTGGCCAGAGAAAACAAGATCGTCCTCTTCACCATGCCCTCTCATACCAGCCATATTCTGCAACCATTAGGTGTCAGTGTTTATCGTCCCTTGAAGCAAGCTTTAGAAATGAGTTGGAGAACTTTCATACGGCGAACTCCAATGTTGCACCAACACGATTTGACTTGCAAAAGTTGTTCAGTTTGGCATATGAGAAGGCAATGACATCGACAAATACCCGTTCAGAGTTTTCTAAAACGGGAGTTTATCCATTCAACCCATCTTCTTTGACAGATGAAGCCCTTACAGCTAGCAAATTAAAAGACAAGCCAACTCTTGGAAGTCAACAAACGCAGGGTGACCTTCCAGAAGAAAGAGTTTGCTCAGCTGTCTGTTTCATCACAACAAAATGATTCTGTTCAGTTGCCTGTTTGAACACAAGAGAAACGACGTCAGACTGTAACAGATTTGTTGAAAACACCCACATATGATCCATCAAAGAAAAAGAGAACGGTTAACCGCAAAATAGATGTCAGAGCCAAGTGCCTTACGCTACCAACCAAACCTCCAGCTGATGCTTCACCGCAGAAGTCTACAAAATCTTATCAAGGAAAGCCATCCACATCACGAGCCAGTTCTAACAATGAAAATTGGGTTTGTGGAGTATGTAACGGATGCTATAATGCTGACGTCAAAAAACGAAATAATGAAAATTGGATTGCTTGCTCATTCTGTGGGAAAACATATCATGAGAAGTGTCAAATTGCAGAATCTGATGTTGATGTTTTATGTGTGATAGATGTGCCACTTCTGATGTTGATCGTGGTGATTCAAGTTGATTATATGAATAATGAATAACTTTAATTAGGATAATTACGTTCATGTTAATGTTCAAGGTCACAGTGTAAGATTTTTCTGTCTTTATTTTATGTACACTATTGTGTCACGGAATTAAGGTTACAGTGTCACGGAATTAAGTGAAATATCACGGAATTAAATGAAATGTGAGTGATGCTTTTAATTTTTTTTCTCTCCACGTAAACACAGCTATCAGTTATTACTTCACGGATTGTCATATTACGACGTTTGAACACATGTTTACAGTAATAAACAATATTATTTTGTGTCGTCATATGGAAATAACAGCAATAAAACCTTATTATCACGGAATTAGATGAGTTTACCCTACTTTGTTTATTATTAAGTGGGAAGAATAAACGAAGCATTGTTGCTGGTATTCACTTTCATTTGAATTATCGCCAGGCAGAAAAATTAAACTGAGCATTGTTGCAAGTGTTCACATTTCATTGGTAAAGTCTGTCTCAAAATAAAATGAACCATATCAAAGACATCGTTGTAAAATATAGAGACACACCGGTTGTGAACCACTGAGCTAAAGTACAGTCGCTCCAAAAAAGATGGAGCGCTTAATATTTTCATCTCTTGGGCACATCTGCACATCCGCTATACCACTTCGATCAGTTCACACCATACGGAAATAATATTGTGCTATTTAAAGCCTTTTCCTCCGTCCCTAACTTTATTACATCATTCTGGAGAACGAAATGGTTCAATTTAATTAATTGACCTTTACAATAGCTCATTTTAATCACTTATACTAGTATTAAGAAATACACACATCGCTTTTAATTAGGCATATCTATCAACGTTTAGTAGTATGATACACAGCAGCTCTACTCTTAGATGTGAAAGTTCAGTCGCGCTGGTTAAGGCATAGAGTAACTGATTTGAAGATTTCGGGTTCGATTCCAGTCCGTTACTTTTATTTTCCTTTTCATAGATGACGTTTTTGGTTAATATGTTTCAAGATAATATTTTGCGAAAAGTTAATTAATGTTTAATTCTTTACTGTTTATTATGAAAAATGTGCCGATTTCTTTTGTTTTTTTTCTAATGGAATGTTTAAATAACATTTAAAAACAGTGAACCCAGGGGGCGTACGCAAGGGGGGGGTTCCCGAGTTTGAACCCCATTGAACTTAAAAAAATACATATTTAAATTTCAGTATTTTTTTTATCCATTATCGTTTACCTTTCATATACGAATAACTGTTGACTATATAGGCCTACAGTTAGTTAAAAGTTCCGCACTACCTAAATAACTTTTGAAGCATGTGGTTCAGTGACTTGAAACTCAGTGTGTGGAGGTAGCCGTATACTAAGAACTCAATAATTGTATTAGAGAGTTTTTCTACTTTCGGATTAACCGGAGTAACTCCAACTCTCTTATTTTAAATGGAATACCCAATATATGTTTATATTTTCGAATAATGATCATTGAAAGCTTTTCAAAAAGTACCCACACTAGATACTTCTGTACAAATTTATTATCATTAATTCAAGAAAACAGAAAAGTTAGGACTAACGAATAATATGAGTAAAACGCTTTCCTGTTTACTATCATTTGACTGTCCTTTGTTTATATCCATAGAATCATGTTTATTGATACAGAAACCCTTACTATTTAAGGAAATGAATCTGACATTTAGTGCGTTGAATAATTCTATCTTATGTTGAGTGTAAGGGAAAGAATTTTAATTTTAATTATGCTTGGCTACGGAGATAGGCAACGATCTCATCGGGAGGCGGAGAATTTATTTAATGATATGTATACAGATCACAATCAATTCCACATACAACAGTGATGAGGATCGTAAGGAAATTTACTGAAATTCGAAATGTAAAGGACCTACGAAGATTGTGTTGCCAACCATATCCACGTGTCTCATAACAACATGGAATGAGCTAAATTTAAAACAATAATAATAATAATAATAATAATAATAATAATAATAATAATAATAAAAGAAGACGGAAGGAGGACTTGTACCCATGCCAGTCTGCAACTGCCATCGGTCGATTTCAATCAGTACTGTATCGCTAACCACGCAGTTCTCCAACTTGTCTTTTCTCTCTCTTCCATATCCGAATATGAGTCCGGTTAACATGTAAACTTAGCCTACCTGAAATTCAGAAAACGTGCTCATGTGAACGCAGCGTCGGGACTCTTGTCATATGCGCTATCAAAAGTGCGCTTAATCATTTTTGGAGCGACTATACATTACACGTTCATTATTCATTACTGTATACGAGCGCATAGTATATTTATTGATATGAATCATCTAAAAAATAATTTTTTGATTAATTCAAATTTTGGATATTTAGAATATTTCTAAATTCTCATTAGTTTTTCAGATTAAAAGATTTCACTATACTCTAGGGTCTACATTCGATCTCCGTTATCTCGTTCGACGGATATACATCCGATGCATGCCTAGACTTACAAAGTCACGTTAAACAGAAAACAAGAAAAATAAGGGAGGAAGATATGAAGGAAGAAGAAAAAGTAGATACAGATAAGTTTGTAACAAATTTAGAAAATGCATTAAATCCACTTAAAACCAGTATTATTTACAGTAAGTAGATACATATACAGTTAATGTTACACTAATGTATAAAAATAACTATACTTACTACATTTCTAATATTATTTCCTTCTATTTATGAAAATAAGCATTTAATGTATGTAAAGTTATATAAAGGATGGAAATGATATAATTTTACAGATTGAAGGGGTCAATAGAATACATTAAAATAAATAAAACAAATCCAGGTAACCAGGCGACGATAGAAGATAGAAGATGTAAAAACAAATGAATGAGAATATTGATTATCAATATTTTTTAGATTCAAGCATCATAATGTAGGAGTGTCATTTCAAATTTGAAAGGGGTGGATGAAGGAGTGGGTGTGAAACCTAAAATTTAATGAACACTAATTTTAAACTTCCACCTCAAAATCTAAATTGATGTGTTTTAATTAAATTTAATGGAAATAAACAGCTATTTAGACTGGAAAGTTTTGAAATGAAAGCCCTGTATGGTATTTACTCAATAAAGAAATTAAAGAAAAATAATCATTAATAATACGATGTATAAATTGTATTAGGGGAGAGTCGGGTAGTATCGGACATCGGGTAGTATCGGACAGTGCGTTTCTTTCATCTACCACCATATGGTAGTACCTGAATGACATGGTTACGTTTCTCTATGCGACATCATAGAAACGTAACCATGTCAATCAGGTACTATCATCGTGTGGTAGATGAAAGAAACTCACTGTCCGATATCACCCGATGTCCGATACTACCCGACTCTCCCCTACATTTATTTAACTCTTAATCCATTTACAATTTTAGTGTTATAAATAACAGCCAAATCCTTAAAAGTTTGGATATCACAATAACAATAACAATAAGTTCGACCTCAAAATCTAAATTGATGTGTTTTTAATTAAATTTAATATAAATAAACAGTTATTTAGACTGGAAAGTTTTGAAATGAAAGCTCTGTATGGTATTTATTCAATAAAGAAATGAAAGAAAAATAATCATTAATAATACGATGTATAAATTGTATTACATTTATTTAACTCTTAATCACATTTACAATTTTATTGTTATAAATAAGAGCCAAATCCTTAAAAGTTTGGATATCACAATAACGCCCAACTGAGGGTAACTTTGCACACAATTACAGGAATCCTATGAATGCCCTGTCACATTTTTATTTTAGTTATTTAACGACGCTGTATCAGCTACTAGGTTATTTAGCGCCGGTGGAATTAGTGATAATGAGATGGTATTTGTCGTGATGAGGCCGATGATTCGTCGTAGAGTACAAGACATTCTCTATACCGTTGGGGAATCCTCTGGAAAAAACTTCAACTACGTAATCAGGCTTACAGGAATCGAACCCACGCCCAAGTTGCGTATCAGCAGGCAAGCGCGCTACCGATTGATCTACGGCGGTGGATTCCTATAGTCTAACTTACCTACGCATTCATCCTGATTATAGAACCTGTATATTCTTCCGAAACGATGCAAATGTTAAGATCCACAAGTCTATTTATGAATATTAACTTCTTAATTATTTTAGTCTTCACACGAGTCTTTGGATGTTTTGAAGTTTCGGATGGACTCGATTATTAAATTTGAAAAATCGGCCTAGGTAGTGTAGATGGTACAGCGCTGGCCTTCTATCCTCGAGGTTACGGATTCGATCCCGGCCCAGGCCAGTGGCATTTAAGTGTGTTTAAATGCGACAGACTCATGTCAGTAGATTTACAGGCATGTAAAAGAACTCTTGCGGGACAAACTTTCGACACACCGTCGTCACAGATACAACCTCTGCAGTTGTGAGCATCGTTAAATAAACCATAATTAAGTTTTTTAAATGTAATCTTCATCTTACGATGTTGGTGACGTATAAACGTCCGTTGATGTGACATATTAATGAATTTAAATTCTATTATAGTCACAGTCATGCCATGGTATGAGAGAAAAATTTCACAACCTCGAGCGGGAAGTCGCAGGTTCGAATCCCGCTCGAGGTTGTGAAATTTTTCTTTCATACCATGGCATGATTGTGACTATAATAGTATTTAAATTCATTAAGGTTTTTTAATTTTGAAAACACTCTCGGGCTTAATCGAGCTTTAAAATTTTGGTCCGTGTCGCTTAAGCCCTAGCGGAGAATTCAGTACGTATCAATACATAGAATAAATAAGTTATTATTAGAAAGAAACAAACATATGCACTAGCGAACAGACGTCAGATTATGGATCAAATTTAAAATATCACGCCATGTGCATGCACTGATTTGTGATAACACCACAAACAAGTCTTTATTTATACACACCGACGCATTCTAATTAGCTATCCTGTTTAAACCGAAATTCCCCGTACTAGGAGATAATGGGTGCGTTGCCATTGCCGCCGCTATCTCATCTACGAGAACCGACTACGCCAGTAGGAGATGATGTTTACATTAATGCAAAGACAGGTCTTATCCCTCCGTGACACAGGCGTTTAACTGCGGCGCTTCTGTAATAACATGAATTATAACTGCGTCTGGGAACTGCATTACTGTTCCTGCTCAAGTAGATTGGTTCCAGGCAGAGGCGAGATGTTATCTTTCAAAGACACGTCGGTCAGCTGACGGATTCTCATTCAAGAGAGAGGGTTCGATCTTCCTGAGAGACTTGGTTTCTTCGATAAAGAGGCTGCGGGATAGGATTCCTTTGTGTATTTACAGTACATTTCACTTCCATCTCATTTCACAGTGGCTTTACTGCACTCGCTTCATCTTATCACTCGGGTTCGCAGGGGCATATTTTGCGGACTACCGGGGCTACCGGCGGTAGCCCAAGGAAATTACAAAAGAAAAAGTTTATAATATAAAATAATGTAATAATTTTGTATTATTAGTTTTACCATAGTAATTAAAATTAAAGTAGTTGTTAGATTTATATGCGCTCTCTACACTCGAAAAGAAACAAGTTGTCAAGGCGGCATCGCTGGAGAAACCGCTTGCTACGTGAGGTAGCCTGTGACCGTTTCGCTCACGCTGTCCTTCGCACAACTGCCCGTCCCCCCCGCTCCCTTCTGTTTCCATCGTGCACTGTAGGCCGGGCGAGTTGCCGCTCTCGTGATCGGTTTCTTCGCAGGCGCGAAGCAGCAATACGCTTAGTACGCTAGCAATTGAATGTGATTGTGTTCTTGCAGTGCATTATTTTAAATCTGTGATTTGTTCGTGTGTCTAAGAGTTATATTAATTGTGAATTATTAAGTTTTTAATTTCCCAGTTAAGTGATATTGTGAAAAATATGGCAGAACAAGTTTCTGGAGAGGTTTGTGTTGAAAATGACTGTGTAATAGAAGGTTTATTAAAAGTGCCTTTTAACCTTCCTACATAACAACGAGAAAGTAGAAATTGTGAAAATGGAAAGACCAACTCCTGAGTTAAATTTCTCCATGGACGTAAAAGAAAAACAGCGAGAGTACACACGCCATTTCACTTCAACATCATATGGTAAGTGGAATTGGTTGTGTGGTAGTTCTAAACTGTCTAAACTATTTTGCTGGCCATGTTTGTTATTTAGCCGCGAAACTAATGTGTGGTCAAAAGAGGGTTTTCTAATATGAACTCCCTTCGAACGGCAGTCCTAGAATACGACAAATCAAAAGCTCATATTTGTAGTAGCATGAACTTTGCAAACTTTGGGAAGACAAGAATTGATTTACAGCTAGATAAGCGAAAAGCTCTACACATCAACCAACACAGTGCTCTTGTGAAAAAAAAAAAACGGGAGATTTTACTGCATCTTATTAACGCAGTCTGCTTTCTAAGAAAACAAGAATTGGCTTTTCGGGGTCATAACGAGAGTGTGGAATCAGACAATATAGGAAATTATATTGAATATTTAAGTTCCTTAAGTGAATTTGACCATTTACTGGCCAATCATCTTGAGAGTTCAACAGTATTTCGTGGTACTTCTCTCGCAATTCAGAATGACTTAATATTTGCTATAAGTGGGGTTATGATAAAGAACATAAAACCTTTTGTGGCTATTGTTGTTGATGAAACAAGTTACTGCTCTAATCAGAGTCAATTGTCCACTGTTTTAAGATACGTCGTCAGTACTGCCAAAGTTCAAGAACGGTTTATAGGATTCACAAATGTCAGTTCGGACAAAACTGCTGCTGCTTTGTTTCAGCATGTGGAAGGTGTTATAGCAGAATACAATGTCGGCAATAAGTTAATTGCACAGACATACGATGGTGCTTCAGTTGTGGCGGGAAATATTAATGGCTTAAAAACAAAAGTTCAAGAAAAGTATCCTCAAGCACTATTTGTCCATTGTTACAGCCATGTTCTCAATTTAGTTTTGCAACAAACTACTTCATCCATTCCAGAATGCCGCATTTTTTCAAAACACTGTCGGGTTTAGCTGAATTTTGCTCATCATCTCCTAAAAGATCAGAAAACTCAAGGAATTTATGAACAAGAAACTCCCAAAAGTAGCACCAACTAGATTGAATTTTACATCTCGGCTTGTAAATACAGTAAAGGAATACAGAGAAAAACGGACTGCTTTCTTTAAAAATATCATTTGTAATGACTCTGAAGAAAACTGGGATGATGCTGTAAATGTGCAGGCTCAAGGATATTTGAATTTTTTTACACAGTTTCAGAATATATTTCTTCTTGAAGTCTATGCTAGAGTGTTCGCACATACAGATGTGCTCTACAATATTCTTCAGACAAAAAGTCTAGACATAGCATACTACTTGCAAGAGGTATCAAAGTTAAAAAAAATATATATATACATATATATATATATATCCGAGTTCAGACGTAGTGGGTTTCCGTCCATATGGAGTAATATGGAAAATGAAAATTCTTCAGCCAATACAATGGAACCACCATTAAAGCGACGAAAAGGAGATGATGAATTGAAATACAGGCAGCTGTACTACAGCATACTAGATCGTATGCACATGGAAATTACTGACAGATTTTCTGATTATGGAAAGCTTCAGTTCACACATCTTCTAGATTCTCAAAAATTTTCTGCTTATAGAGAAAACTTCCCGAATGAGGCACTAAACAAATTATTTCAGTCCTTTAACAGTCACTTTGATCAAGTACGTTTGAAAAATGAATTAAGTGTAATATATTCAGCAGAAGTCTTTGATTTTTCGAACAAAGCTATCCATGAAATATTATCTGCCATATATGAAAACCAGCTGAACCAAGTTATTCCTGAAGTCCTTAAATTGGCAACATTAATTGTGACAATACCAGCTACGTCAGCATCGGTAGAAAGAACATTTTCTGCGTTGAAGAGAATAAAATCCTACTGTAGATCAACTCATACACAAGAACGTTTATCCGGCTTGGCACTAATATCCATTGAAAAGTCATTTCTACAGAAACTTTGCAAGTGGCCCAACTGTAATTTCAAGGACGAAGTCATCAACGTATTTTCGTCCCAATCAAGACGTCTGGAATTCACATAAATATGTACGGAGTTTTATTATAGGGATTTTAAAATATATTTTGTGTAATAATAGGGTCAGTGGTAGCCCAAACTCTTTAACCAGTATATGCCACTGCGGGTTCGTAAGAGCAAGTCCGCGTCACCGTTTCTGGATTGTGAAATAAGTAATGGGAACGTTAAGTGTTAGTGTCTTACCTTTACCGTAGTCAGTTTGACAACTGCGTTTGGCAAATGGCTGATGTGACGTGTATAGGAAGTGGTACCATTCTCAGCTGCACTAGCAACATGCTCACAAACTGGACACTATACTTTAGGACACACGCCAAAAACGCTGGCGCCAGCGAATCCTGATCGTGATCTAGTGGTTTCCATGCTAATCGTTGGATTCGAGATTCGTGGGCTCAAATCCAGAGGAAGGACGATGGATTTTAAACAGTTATAAAATCCTTTGACATGACTTCCTCTGTGAACGAAGTAAAGCTCTTGGTTCCATATCGTAGATTTACAGCTTGTAAAGGAAACCTATTCCTCACGCATGTCCTCAGGTAGAGGACAAACACCTTCTCGATACCCGTGGTGTTAATTTTTAAGAGTGCCATGACATTCAATGCTAATGTATTATATTGTATTGTATTGTATCGTATCGTATCGTATAGTGTTTATTATTAACTGCGAATTGACGTATGGTAGGTGACAGTATTACATAAGCTAATACTTTAGTTATTAACATAATTTTTACAACAGTGACATAAGGACAATACGAGAATAATTAACTTAAAGCTTTTTAAAATATAATTTTATTAATTTTTTTACAAAATCATTGAATGATTAAGAAAATTAATAATATTTTACAGGAAAAAGAGTTCGTCCAAAGGGCTGGACTCGGGAAGAGTATCCAAAACGCTGATTGCATTTCCGCGTTGAATTGCAATACTTAAACGTTGATGCAAATAAGTAGTGCAACGGCGATCCCCGGTAATGGAGACCAAATTTGGCCGATTTGAGAACCAAAACTTTAGCGTTATGACACCAAGGACCGAAGGTCTCCACAGCAAAGGGGACAAAGATATAATTGTCTAAAAGATTAACATATTTATTGACATTATTTTTCACGTCTAGTTAAGCAGCAGATACTGAAGACAATAAAATTAAACATAATATGGAAATTGATGATAAAATTATTCTGATTGGGATAATTTTATTAATATGGAATTCAATATTTCATTTTGGTTCAATATATAAAATTATGAAACTTCCATAATATTGTGAATTTTATTAGTAACAACAATGTAATTTATTCGCCACAACAATAATTCCTTTCTACAATTCGCCTTAAACGCTCTCGTCAACAATTGGATTTTCACTTAACACAGTATTCGTTATAGCACTCCACCGACGACAATGACAATTTACTTGGACTAGTACGAACAACAATGAACTGTTAATCTTAACTAATATTTACAAAGCACTATTTACAAATCAGAACTATCAGTTCTCAGTTCACAGTTCTTCTAGCTCAGTCACTCGAGTTCACAGTATCTCGAACCACAGACCTCCAGAGACAGTTCACTGTACTCGAACTCAGGTCCCTCCAACTGCTGTCCACTGCACTCGAACTCAGGTCCCTCCAACTGCGGTCCACTGCACTCGAACTCAGGCCTTCGGATGCTGACGCAGATGCGGACGCACACTCGAGTCGAACTCCGGTACACAAGACTGGCTTGCTTGCTCTGGCTTTCTCACTGACTGGCTGACTAGTCAACTGAAAACTGCTGTCGTTCCTTCGCGTCCTTAATTTATAACCACAGCGACGTAGCCTCGAAAGTTCCACGCGTCTCTAGAGATGGCACTCCAGAAAAATCCAGAACCCTCTCCTCTCTACCAGCACCAGATGCGCGCGCACTCTCTCTCCACTCTCTCGCCGCGTTGGCCCTTTCCCCTCTCCGCCGCGCGCCATCCCAAAGTGCTCCGCGCGATCTTCTCTCTTGCGGGACGCAGGTCGTGAGTTCGAATCTCACGTCGCTGTCACAATATATTCGCAGATGATTATATATTTTTATGGGTGATACAGTTACTATTAATGAAATAACATTTATTCCGTTAATAATTATATTGCTGTTGTTTAGTCAACTGTCCGAAAACAGGTCTGAATAATTATATGTTAGATAATAAAAATTCATTTTTATAAGAAACCTACAAATGAAGGTAAATCACCTAATAATAATAAGATGTTGAATATTAAAAAAATAACAAAAAATTAAGTAAGAAATATTTTTTAAATTAAACCTAAGTTCTTAAAGTAAATTGAATTTGTCAAACTAATTTTATAGGTACATGTCAAGTGGACTTAATAATTATACATATTAACTTAATCAATTACACATCAACTTAATTACTTATCTTAATTCATTACAACTCAGATAAATTAATTTCACATTAACTTAATTACAGCTCAGCTTAATTACACATCATCTTCATTGCATATTACCTTCATTAATTGCACTTCAGCTATATTAATTTCATATTAACTTAATTACAAATAATTTAATTACACCCTAGCTTAATTACACATCAACTTCATTACGTATCATCTTTACACCTCAGTTAAATTAATGTCACATTAACTTAATTACAAATAACTTAATTACACCTCAGCTTAATTACACATCAACTTCTTTACATATTACCGTAATTAATTACACCTCAGCTTAATTACACTCAACTTCATTACGCATGCTATTTACACATCAGGTTGATTAATTGCGTGCAAACTTAATTACTTATACTAACAACTAGAGTCCACACCTGTGAAGTAACGGTTAGCGCGTCTGGCTGCGAAACGTAGCATGTTACCTGGTTGAGGTTTTCTCCTGAGTTTTTCTTTAACCCATTATGAGCAAATGGTGAGCAACTGTCGGAGTTGGACCCCGGACTAATTCCACCGGCATTATCACCTTCATCTCATTCAGATGCTAAATGACCTAAGATGTTGATACAGAGTCGTAAAATAACCTCACTAAAAATAAGATAAAAATAACTAGGGAACGAAGTTCAGACACCAAAACATTGCTTAGAGGCGGCTACATATTTACTTTACTGATGTATCTTCAGATTCGTATGAAAAATAAAAAATGTCACTTGAAGGGAGCTCTGTTCATTCGGAGTTTAATGGATGCGGGTTTTGTATTGTTTACTCCATTATAATACCGGTAGTTGTTTCGACACACCAGCCCTATTTTTTTTTTTGAAAAGTAAACCTTATATCTCGTACATACATGCCAAGAATTTGATAAGCTGTAACTATTTTCACCATATTGAGTTAATATTCTTTGCTGAAAAACTAGGAGGGGTAGGCTATTATGGCAAATGTCAATATAAATTTCGAACATATTTGTATACGGTTCTGCAAATTATTATTATTATTATTATTATTATTATTATTATTATTATTATTATTATTATTGTCCACACCTGTGGAGTAACGGTCAGCGCGTCTGGCCGAGAAACTAGGTAGCCCGGGTGCGAATCCCGGTCGGGACAAGTTACCTGGTTGAGGTTTTTTCCGGGGTTTTCCCTCAATGCAATACGAGCAAATGCTGGGTAACTTTCGCTGCTGGACCCCGGACTCATTCCACCGGCATTATCACCTTCATTTCATTCAGACGCTAAATAACCTAGATGTTGATACAGCGTCGTAAAATAACCCAATAAAATAAAATAAAAATTATTATTATTATTATTATTATTATTATTATCATCATCATCATCATTATTATTAATATTATTATGCAAGCTTGAATTATATACTTTAGCGTGGCTAAGATTGGGGGCATGGAAGGGTAATAAAATTGTCATCGAAGGAGAGCGCCACTGTTCTTTGTGTGGGGAAAAGGACTCCTGGAGACACATTTTATCCCAGTGTGACAAACCGGAACATATCCGCAGAAAATGTCTACCACTCTCAATGCTAAGTCAGAATAAGGGTTCGCTTGCTTGTATTGATCTCATGGGGAATAGAGAATGCGAACAAAAGATTGGATTGTTCCTCTTGAAGGTGAGACAGCTTAGAACTTCAGCTGTTGAAGTTTGCGACACGAATTGACGAAGGGATAATGGTAACTAGTCAATTAAACACTTTTATGCTTGTTTGTATATTAGGTTGATATATAATGCTTACGGTTTGTGTCATTTTGGTAATGTCTATGTGTCCTTTTGGAGAGTGGTTGGATCTAATCACAGCAGTCCACACCTGTGGAGTAACGGTCAGCGCGTCTGGCTGCGAAACCAGGTGGCCCGGGTTCGAATCCCGGTCGGGGCAAGTTACCTGGTTGAGGTTTTTTCCGGGGTTTTCCCTCAACCCAATACGAGCAAATGCTGGGTAACTTTCGGTGCTGGACCCCGGACTCATTTCACCAGCATTATCACCTTCATTTCATTCAGACGCTAAATAACCTAGATGTTGATACAGCATCGGAAAATAACCCAATAAAATAAAATCTAATCATAGGTGAGGGGGTGAATCCTACAAAGTAGGACTTGTTTTTTATACAGCACGTACGGTCAAAAGACCCGTGCATTGGATTCAAGAGAAAATTATGATAGTGTAGTGTATGATCTGTATGTATAATATTGGTTAATAAATCCATCTATCTGTCTGCTTTACCCTTAAGACAATACGTTACGGTGTGAAAGGTTACAGGTACCTTGTTTCAGGAGTGAGTCAATAAATTCTGGGTACGAGTGCGAAACACTTACACCTAGAATTCGTAGTCTATCGACTTTTCCAATTAATTATCTGTTTATTAGTCTCCCTTGAAAGAAGAACTACGGACTGGGGACTGTCTTCGCATGTAGTTGGGTACTCATTGTACTACCCCAAACTCCCCTACAGCCTACAGAAACACTTTACCTTACCGCGTCAACCCCAGGCCCCGCGAGCATTATGAGTTCCAGGAAAAACGACACGACACATAACACTACCACCAAGAACTAATGACCACATACCAGGGATCCAAGTTCTGTGGCGGCCTGCAGCCGATTCTACATTGGAACATGCGCGAAATATGGGAAAGAAACGGAGATAGTGATGAAACAAAGTAAGTATAATATTATGGTGTCCAACCCCGAAAGTTAAACAGCAATTCTGCTTCAAATGGTGAGGAAAAACCTCGGAAAAAATATCAACCAGGTAGCTTGTTCCAACCAGGATTTGAACCCGGCGTCGTTCGTTTCATGGTCAGACATACTAACCGGTACTTCACAGCGGTAGACTCAATTAACTACAGTAATTTTGTTAACAGATTAAAAATTTTCTAAATAATTTTTTTTTTTTTTAAGTTAGACGGATTTTGAGATCTTAAAAAATACACGTCATGGACATCAGAGATGATGATGATGATGATGATGATGATAATAATAATAATAATAATAATAATAATAATAACAATACAAAGCTTGCTTCCTTTTAATAGTAATTAAATAACTTCATTGTTCAAACATAACATAATTTGAAATTTCTTAATTAATTTGTGTTGTTTCAACATTTCTGAAAGACGACACTCAGTTGGACAACCTGCTGATTTAATCAACCATACATCCATCCAATCCTGCAGCCGTCAGTCTCGTTTTATCATTGTGCACCAAATAATCCAAACATGATTATGCATAAATTAATTTTGATTACGTAGTCTGTTTTGTAGGTTGAACGAGAGGGAGATAATGCTATACATTCAACAAACACGTCAAAAAGCACACATTTCAAATTAACTATGCTCAGTGTCGGAACGGCAAATTGAGAACCCAGTTTTCTGCAGAAAAATGAAGTATTACCAAAACATTCTAGATACAATTAGAACTGAATTTGAGCGTGTCTGCATTTCAATTCGCATCTAAGGGACCTAAACTGGATATACAGAAGAATCTGAGACATTGGTGCTGTTAATAACGATTTTTTGTTTCCAGACAAACAAGTTATTAATGAACTCATTTCGAAACCTCCCCTTTAACTGCGCACATTGTTCGATATCTATAGTTTATAGAGAAATTAAAGAAATTAACTGCAAGTAACTGTAAACTTGATAAATTAAAGGTTAAATATATAGTATCTCATAATTGAAGAGTTCTCGGCCTTAAATAGATAGTGCTCACCTGAGTACAATTTTTTTACTACATTATCTCACATGTCAAGTGACAGGTTAGCAATGCATGGATGGTGACAACTCAATACTCTCTACATGTCCATGCCAGTATTGTAATACAATATTCCGAGTAAGTATGCGCCCACCTCTAGGACTTGTATAAGCAGGTAATTTCTCATATTTGTCTATCTGTTGTGGAAAATAACTGTGTGCTCAGTGTGACAGCAGATTTCGACCTGCACTTATTGTTCCCTTATGAGGACTTCCATTTTTGGCAGTTACACTTCTTTCATCATTGTTGTATTACGGCGCTATAGTAAGTTATCTTCATCCTCTCTGAATGCATAAGAGAGCGTTAAATAAGAACCTAAATATCATATGTTATCTATTTTAAGTTGTGTGATAGATACTGTTGAAGAAAATAATTATTTGATCCAAAAGGGACTTCAGCGTTCCAAATTACAAAAAATATCTTTACTGATCTTATACAAGTAGATACTAGAATATTTCCACCGTTGTGGTCTAGGGAACTCGTGTTCAGGGATTGCTACCGGGCGTTTGCTCAAATTCCGTTTTGGCTGATTATCTGGTAGTTGATTTTTCCCGAGATTTTCCTAAATTGTTGAATGAATGTTAGTTAATCTCATAAATAATTCTCTGACACAGTCATCTCGTTCTCACCGGGTCCATTAACTCTAGATATCCAAGTGGCTTCTTGATAATTAACCGGTCAAGAAAGTAGGATACTAGAAATGAAAAAAAGATTTTTGAAGGAATTCCATAAAAGTTACATGGAGGTTTTGATCTGAAAGAGAGACTTCGGCACTACACATTACATCACAATCCCTTTTCTGACTTCCTTCAGAATAATAGTATCTCAGAACAAAAGAAGATCTTTCAAAGAAATTTGAGAAGAATTACTTTAAGGCATTGGTCAAAATAATTGTGAGAGTCTTTACACTTTCAATATTAGGAAATATTACGAAAAAAAGTATGAGAAAAGAGTTTTAAAAGTTTGCTTGCAATTCAATTTAAATATGTCGTAATTTTTTACGCTTTCAAGCGTAGCAGATTATTGAATCCTGGAATCTTTTAATCTCGAATAAAGTGGAATTGCCTATTCATTTTTCACAAAAAGAAAAAGATGTCTTTTTTATCGAAAATGACCAAAATTTCACCCGCCGCCACCCTTAATTAAATATTTCATAGTTAATTTCGTATAATTTAAATATAAGATTAAATATAATTGGAATAGATTTGCATTGGCCTAAATCTTGATTAAGAATACCAAGGAGAAATATATCGGCCTACAATACGACATTTACCACGAAATACATCAAATCTTCATCCAAGAGTAACGGAAACTTATGAAAATAAAATGGCGAAAATCTGTTTGATCTACGATGGACTTACATGACTTTTGACTTTCATATCTTGTACAATCCCTTTGTGTCATCATTACTTCATTGCACCCTGTTTATAGTTGAACGCATAGGCCAACTTGGAGGCGCCATGCGAGACCTGTTTGTTGATTCCTCAACGCTCTGTTGGTCCATCCCTGTACATAATATTACAATTCCAGGCGGCTGCCATTCCCCACGGGAATTGCGGTCACCCCAACAACAGGGGTGTGAGGTACGAGGTGTCGCAGGGAATTCTAACAAGGACAAACAAACACCATGTCAGTTTCAAACACGGGCCAAGTTCCGTGGCTTCTATTCTGACTTGAATGGATAGCGCACCAAATATGAAAGGAGGTATTGCAAACCCTTCCATTACAAGCACTGCCTATTATGCTCATAAAGGTTAAATTTCAGACCTCCATGCATATGAATCGAATATTCTGTCTGCTGAAGCTGAAGATTTCGAATTACATCCTGAATATATTCAAATCACACACACTTTAAGTAATAGTGGATTTAGAACGGTATATTAATAATAACATTTAATATACGTAATCCAAGATCATCGAAACTTGTATCTATCGACATCATCGTCATTGACAATCAGGAATACATCTATGTCGGCATCACGTAATGTCTCTTCATTGGTATTCCGGGACGTTTCTAACCAGTAGGATTATATATATATATATTAGAGAGAGAGAGAGATTACTTTATTGTTTAATCCATAAGCATGCTATAACCAATTGTTTTTGTAGTTTTGAATTCTTTCTTCAAATGATACCGTGTTCAATTCATTAAAATTATCTTCATTTTTCTTATGGTCAAAAAGTGTAACCTGCTGTTTAATCTCACCTATATGCACTCCTTTTTATCGTTTTGCTTTAGTATCCAGATTCTACTACCATATTATAATAATGTTGGTAGAGCCAAAGTGTTCTATATTCTTGAGCTTGAAGTATTTAGCACAGAGCTAGGTTTTAATTCGTTGTTCAGAATTCATAAAAGTTCTATGAATTTTAAGAGTATTTTTTTAATCTACTTCATTAGTGTAAGATAATTCACAACCTAGATATTTAAAGGTTTAAATTTGTTCTAAATAGTTATCAAGCACTATTATTTCGCTTCTTACTGGATTTGTGTCAAAGAATGTTATTATCTTTTTTTTATCAATAAATATTCTCATCTACCATTAATTAATAATTTTGGATTTAAAAAACAAGTATTCAAATTATTTTTGCAAACATTTATCTAACAGAATAGTGGACTCTTTCTAGTGCATTTTGATATTATAATTAATCGTATTTGGTTTTGTAATGTGCTATGTTTAATATATGTGTATTATCTTAATGTGTATAATTTTACTTTTATGTTTCTAAGAACGACAAGAACACTCCGAGCACAAGCTTAGGCTTTTTTGGGGGAATTAGCTAATTATTATAAATTATGGAATTTTAAACTTTGTTACAGCTCAGTACATCTATTATTATTATTATTATTATTATTATTATTATCACCATAATCAAGCGCGTTTTCTTGCTGATCTAGAGCTGCACTCGGGCGTGGGTTCGATTTCCACTTGGACTGAATACCTAGTTGTTTTTTTTTTCGAGATTTTCCCCAACCGTAATACGAATGTGAGGTAATCTATGGCGAATCCTCGACTTCATCTCGCCAAACACTATTTCGCTGTCATCATTTCCATCGATGCTAAATAACCGAGTAGTTGATAAAGTGTTGTTAAATAATCAAGTAAAAAAGCCATAACCATCTCTTCTTATTCTAGCAAGTACAATTTCTCTTTTATATTTGCAACTTCCATTCCAGTTACGGTTAAGGTTTTCAGAATGCTAATAAGGGACAGAATGAGGTTAAGCATTGAAGTGTGTTTATCACAGAAAATGCACTTATGCACATCATGACATTTTATTGCCATAGTTTTGTACATGTCTGAGAACACACCACTGAATTACTATTTAGCAGCTTATTTTATTGTAATTTTATTACTTGGGATTACATTAAAAACAATTGAAGTGGTTTTGTGGCACTAAATTATCTAATAAACTTACTGATTTCTAGTGAAACGTATACATTTTGGTAAACTAAATTTATCCCATTACTGTATAGTACAAAGTATATTACGATTATTTTGTTTCTTTTTTGCATTAGCTAGCAAGGTTGAATTATCTTAATTTCTTCAAAAATGAATGACAACTATGATTAAAATTTAAGGTATCTTGGGCATCAGCTTTCGTGAGATCTTTGACACATATGTTCCTTTCATCCTTCCAGTTACTTTTCATAACAAAAAATACCCTTTCCGCTTAGGCATTAAAACCTCAACTACACAGGCATTATGATACCAATATTAGCATCCGTTTGACTTCACTCAACTTGACTTTGGTAAAGAAATTGATCCATTTTATATTGACCCTTTCTTTGTCTTGCATATTTTGCAAAAAAAAAAAAATGGATTGTTTGGTTGTCATTACTCGATGACTGGTAATTCTTTGCATATGAAGGGTAGCTGTAGAACCAAAACAACCATTCCCTGCTTCTGTTCCGTTGAATTACTGCACAACAAGAAGCATTCCCAAACATCCCTTGACTCTAACACACACTACCCATCTTTTCTCTGTTTCATTTATTCTCAGTTTACGCGCTAGTAGTTCTAATGCAAGAGGAGTGGAATATTCTACTCCTCTTGTCCTAGTGTCAAGTACGTGATTTTGTTATATTTTGTTTGCGGTTTGTGTGAATGTGTTCATTCGTGAAGCATCCTGCAAAATTATTGAAAGTAATATAATCCCCAACAGAACAGGGACCACTGGTGATGATGTCATGATAGAACTAGACATGGTGCTGTCAAAAAACCCTTGTTACATCACTGTGCTTAAAATAAAGAATGTCTTATGCCAAGAAAGTGGGCTTGCTTGTACCTGAATTTACAACACAATTTATTTGTATACTAAAATTTTTTCCCGTAGCCCCATGTGATGTTGAACGTTTATGTTCAGCATTCAAAAATATCCTTGCAGATAACTAAGTATAACAATAGAGAAACTTGGAAAATTGTGTTTTGCAACCAGAAAAAGTAATATACCGGTAAAAAAAAAATAAATAAATAAAGTGTATATATTGAACCTTGATAACACTTTTTTTTTTAGAAATAACGTATATCCTACAAAAAACTGTCTCTTGCATGATTTTGTGTATTTATTTTTGTTATGCATAATTCAGACTTTATTTGTGTATTTAAGTCTTGACCTTAGTCATAACTTGACCAACGTTCTACCTCCCAGCCTCAAAAAAGAATCTCATCTAAACTTTAGGTGATGATCACTTCGATTATTGCGATTCTCTATTCACGAATCTAAATACTGATCTTGACCACAGATTACAGCGTGTTCACAATATTTGCGTTCGTTTCCTTTATAACATTAGAAAATTCGATCATGTAACACCGTCACTAAAACTGTTGTCTTGGAATCCACTTATTTAAAATAATCCACACCTTCACACCCTCTCACCTTGCATCTCGTTTTGTTTACCTGTCACTACCTCGAACCCGTAACATATACCTTCGCTCTATTATTCTGCACAGAACATTATTCTACTCATCATCTTTCAGCATATCGATTCTACGCCTTTGGAACTCTCTCCCTGACCATGGCAGTGACTGTTGGACAATACCAAAATCCTAATTTAAATTTAAAAAATCACATTCTAGTTCATGGAATTGCTTGTTAAACACCTATCAGGTTAGGTCACGGTGGCCATGGGCGGGTTAGGACGAGCCTTTGCACGTCGGCCATACTGAGGCCTGTTGTGCACCCCGAAGTGTATGGGATGAATGAGGTTGGAGGTGTTCCAGCCCATCGGCCGCATGTGACAATTCATCCGCTCACTCAATGGGGGCCTCCTACCCTCCCGCGCTCCAAGTTCATACCGCCAAGGTGACCAAGCAGCACAGGATCCATTCCGATGGCCCTTCCAAGGTGTCGAAGCACCTTTGTAAGTGCTTTTAAGGAATAAATCCTAACAGAGATATTGCGGAAGGCTGGGAACTCAGGAACGGTTGTAGAGAGGACGCCCCCTCTCATAAGCAGATGAAGACATGCGTCTTCACCTGAATATGCTTATTGAATGAGATGAGAAAGATTAATGATAATCACAGTCAGGTTGGTGGGTCCGGGAATCGAACCACGGACCTCCCGAATGCGAGTCCCATGCAATACGCACGAGCCAACTGGCTCGGTAAACACGTATCAGGTTGCGCAACTTCGGCTTAACCCATAACATACCTATAGGGGAGGACCGTGTATATTGGACCACCTAAGTTTGAATGGCCGTAACTCACTTATCATATTGAGAAAAATGTCACTGAATTTTTTTATGATGGTAGAGTGCCATAATAAATCCCTAAGTAGAATAAGACTTCACTCGTTTTAATTCTAATGCTTCAAAAATAAAATTTAATCAAAATTTCGAAGCCGTGTAACTTGAGCCAGGGTCGTGTAATATGAACCAGAGGATCGTGTAACTTGGACCAGGCATATTAAACACATTTAACTCCTATAATGTTGTTTATTCAAACAAAAATTTGTGTCAAGCAATGATTTTACATACAACAGTAATAAAATAGTTCATCTGTAATTGTTGCACATTCTTCGTGGGCCCATTTTCCACACCGATTGCACTGAATCCAGTCTTTGTTCTCACTTTCACCACAAATAACACAGCGTGTTTTGGATGTCACCTTAACTTTCGAATCAAATAATTTTCTCTTCTTTGCGGCCTTCCCATCTGATTGTTGCTGCAGAGCATTCTTGTGTGGCGTAGCGGTCAGCTCCACGCCAGATGCATTGTATCTCGTTCCGGATTTTCTCTGTCCAGATTTTAAAGACGAAGGAAAAAGGGCTTATTTCCTTCACTGACACATATTCTGTGAGACCAGAAAGTAGCTCCACATTGTCTCCCATCTTTTTCTCTGCTGATGCAGCTGTTGTTGCTCCTTCCACTTCTTCTGCTGCCCGAGATGCTGATGCTGATGGCTCACCATTCAAAGGCCGATCGGTCACCAAAGAAGGCGCGATATCAGCCTCTGAAAACACATTTCGGTCGACAGGCCAAAGACCAGTGTGCCTGAAGCCATTCATTGCAATCTGCATATTTGCTGCTCTGGGGAATGCCACTCCTACCAGTGAGGCAATGTGCTGGACATTCAGCCGCTGTCCTGGAAGTTCCCTCATCTTCGTTGATATGGCAGCTGACATGAATGTGTTCAGAGGTTTGAAGAACGACACATCTAGTGGTTGGAGACGGTGCGTGCAGTGCGACGGTAGAGATAACATAATCACACCGTACTGACGGCAGATCTCAATCGCTTTGAGCGATTGCGTATGGCTACTGTGACCATCTAAAATCAAGAGTACTTTCTCCTGAGGGCTGGGTTTGACAGTTCTAATGAAGTGCCTAATCCATTCACAGAATGTGTCAGAATCCATCCGTCCCTTATCCTGACAGCGGAAGATGGTGTTAGGAGGTGCTCCAAATGTGAGAAACTCCATCATTTTTTTCCTAGCATAAATCAGCATAGGAGGTACAAAGAAGCCACTCGCACTCATAGCATACACTCCTGTCACATTCTGACCTCGCTCACACGAAGAAATGGCTCCAACCTGATGTTTTCCCCTCTATGCCAGAATCTTCTCTTGGCGTTGAACGACAGTGTGGGATGTCTCGTCCATGTTGAATATTCTGGCAGCAGTTAATTTGTGTTGGTCGACAAGTTGTTCCAATGTGTCAAAGAACTTGCCGACTACAACCCTGTTGAATCCTGAAGCCCTGGCAAGTGATGTGGCTTCTGGCTGCCTAAGGCTAAGTTCGGGATGGCGCTTCATAAAGCCGGAAACCCATTCTTTGCCGGCAGACTTCGTTTCCTTGTTGAACCGAGTGGCCAGTTTATTCTTCTCTGCAATCTCGTATGCTAATTGCATAACACTTCTCCGTGTCAGTCTGAAATTAAAGAATAAGCAGATTAAGTATTAGGTCTATATTAAGTTTGATTGAATTAAGTTGTAGGCCTAATGTAGGCCTTAATATATATTTTGCTGTAATTTATTTACCCATAGAACATTTTTTCTAGCTGCAGAAGATGTGTCACAAGATCATTTTCCACCTCTTGTGGCAAGTCAAGTGGGTGACCGGGCTGTCTAATTTTAGCATCCTTCCTTTTGTTGTATCTTTTAAGGGTGGCACTAGGTATATTATACCTTCGTGCAGCCTCATTGACGCCAACCCCTTCCGATATTGCAACTAAAGCGAGTTGCAGATTTTCTTCTTTCCACTTCCCATACACTCCCTTCGCTTTTCTTGCCTGTCTTGTAGTCATCTGTAAAGTAATGGCGAAAGCAGAATTCGTTAAAAAGTTGTAATTGTAGACTCACCAAATGAAACGAAGTCTTATTACATAATTTAAGAAATAAAATATTATTAACATTGAAATAAACTAAAGTAATGTTTTATAATATTATTATTTATATAATATTATATAAATAATATTATAATTATATGTCCTTACAAAATTTTCATCCACTGACCTCTGATTTTTTGGAAATTCACACTAGTGAAGACATAATGGACAATTTTATCTTCTAAATTTGTTATGTTGTAAGGGTTGGTACATCTTAGCATTGGCTCAAGTTACACGCTTTGTGATGGTTCAATTTACACGCATTGTAAAGGAAACACTTAAAAATTATTTACGTAAAAACTACTTTACAAATATTGATATAAATTTCACTCAACTTACCTCAAACACTGGTATTTCTTCGTATGTATAAGGCAGTCTTGTATTTCTAAACGTCTTCGCACAACACGCTGTCAAACTATTGTGAAAAGATTTGAAGAATTTGGGGACAGAATGTTCGACACCGTTATGACCGCGTCAAGCCAACCCTGCATAATGAGATTTATGGACAGTTGCCTACCATGTAGAAGGTTCAAAGCGCTGTATAAAGTACCTTGCAAACTATCCTGGAAATAGTAATTGCATCGGTGGATCAAGTTACACACTGGTCCAAGTTACACGGACTTCCCCTATTAAATATTGTAACTATGCTAGTGTCAATTTTACCCTGAATATGTAATGTATTTACTACTATTATTATTATTATTATTATTATTATTATTATTATTATTACTGTTATTATCATCATCCCTATCATCATTGCTGTTTCTTTCTTCTTGTATTAGTTAATATGGGCTCTATAGTGTTCTTTTGACCCTGTTGATTCTGTATAGGGATTTAATTTAATTTGTATTATTTTTATCAATGTTCGTATTTTTTGTATTTATGCATGCTATCTGGTAGGATGGAAGAGAAGGCCTTATGGCCTTAATCCTGTCAGATTAAATAAATGAATAAATAACTTGCCTCGACGTAAAATCAAGGGAGAAAAGAAAGCTATTGTATGGCGGGGGAAAATAATAATAATAATAATAATAATAATAATAATAATAACAATAATAATAATCATAATCATGATCATAATAATGGTTTATATAACCTGGCATAGTTAACACTCAACCAGGAGTAAAACAGAGATACAAAAAAACACTACAAATTTACAAAGCAAAGTACACTACAATTTTACACACAAAACTGAAGTAGATAATCATAATATAATGTAAACAACAAGTCAGTGGAAATCAGACATAATATATAACTTATAGAAAGAAAGGAAAATTCCTAATAAAATGTAAACAGTAGGTCAAAATAAGTGAGACATACAAAGTATAAAAATATAGGGCAATAATAACATTGATAATAATAATAATAATAATAATAATAATAATAATAATAATAAAATAATGAAGTGCAAAGCATAAAATGAACACAATTTTTTAGGTAGGCCTACACACAGTAAAGAAAATTATGATTAGGCCTATATATAGCTCAAGTTATCACATTATCACATTATAGATATACCATTATCGGGAAATATGAAAACAAAAAGATAAATTAAGTTAAATATCACTAGAATATATATATATATATATATATATATATATATATATATATATATTGAAATACGTGGAAACATGCAATATAACACTTGTCATAACAGTAAGTTAGTTTGGCAACTCGTCATAAGATAATTTTCTAACTTAGATTTAAAAGATTTCAAGGTTCGGCAGTTCTTGACGTCAGGCGGCAGAGAGTTCCAGTGAGGAGAGGTAGCAACAGTGAAAGATGAGGAATACAGAGATGATGTGTAGGGTGGAATTTCTAACGTGTTATCGCGTTGTGATCGAGTATTAATATTATGATAGCGAGAGAGAGAGTATGAA
Organism: Periplaneta americana; assembly: GCF_040183065.1. Classification (NCBI taxonomy): domain Eukaryota; kingdom Metazoa; phylum Arthropoda; class Insecta; order Blattodea; family Blattidae; genus Periplaneta; species Periplaneta americana. Next base: position 143,802,374 of record NC_091124.1, on the reverse strand, counting down.
AATGGGCGAATAAATAAGAGGGGGATGAAGTGTGCATAATTCGATATAAGAGAGAAAATGAAGATAAATACTCGTACTCTCTAGGAAGAAATCTGAGAGCTAGTATTTTTCGTCGACTACTATGTAAGAAGCTGAAAATTAAGGCGAAGCGACACCCTTAAGAAGCGTTAATGTGTATACGGTACAAAATTGCATAAAACCTTAATTTATACTGTAATTAATTGGTATTCATGTCATAAGCAAGATAAAATCGTGTACTCAACTTCCTGCTCCAGCTGAATGAATGCTATGTATTCATTGCCTGCAGCCACCCATTTTTTCTAACTTAGCTAACTTTTAGCTTTATGTTCATAATCTTGCAGTTAGCATCGGATTTTTTATATTTGTCTTTCAGCTGTAAAGATATAACAATGTGAGCTCTTTGAGGGGAGGTTTCGACATGAATTCTTTGAAATAATTATTTAAGTAATACTTTCTTTATGTTAAAATGTCTTGGGATTTGGGATTTAAACTACCCATATTGTCGTAAAAGTGTAAACATTTACGTGCACTTTGTCATTTCTGGACAAACAAAATAAATAGAGAATTAAAATCTATTCTCCGATGACAAATTCTGTGGGAATACTCTGCAGTTAATTAGCATAAAATGTTAACAGTCTCAGTTAATAACGGCGGGCGTGACGCTTCAAAATGTCAGCGACGAAGTGTCTGAATGCAGCAGTTTGTAAACTTTATACTTAACAAAGTTGGCGACCCCCAACCACCACCCCGTAAAGTTCTCGCTGCATCTCCTTTCTTCACTTCGCTGCATGCAGTTTCGTGGTTTATTTGTATCTCTAATCTTTGTCCCAGAAGTCACTTTTTTAACTTTACCATCATACGAAGTGCAGAGAAAGTATTGGAAAAAAATCAAAATATCAACATGGAGATTTAGAAAAAAAAAACTTTTTTCAGCACTGCAAGTGTAATGAGTGTAAGTATATCATAAGCGCACGTCTGGTCATTTTAAGTGTATTAAAGGCGCATTTTTAACAAGAAATATTAATTATTATTCCTTAAAAACGTATCATTTAAATTCTTCTCATGGCAAGACATTTTTTCATCTTAGTCAAAGGTAGTATTACTTAGGAAAATTCTACATTGTCGCTATTGCGTTTATACAGAGAAAATTGCTCCGAGTGTATGTGGACTAAAGATTTTCTTTTTTACTTCTCTTTCTTTTAGCGGGCTATTTTACGACACTGTGTTAACATCTCAGGTCTCAGGTTATTTAGTGTCTGGATGGAATGAAGGCGATAATGCCGGTAAATTGAACCCGGGGTCTAGCACCGATAGTTATGCAGTATTTGCTGATAATGGGTTGAGAGAAAACCCCGGAAAAAACCTCAACCAGGTAACTTGCCCCAACCAAGCAACTTAGAACCCGGGCCACCTGGTCCGCGTCAGAAGCGAGAACCGTTACTCCACAGGTGTGGACTACTTTTCTTCTTGCAATATGATGAAAGCGAAGACGCATTTATGGAATGAATGTCAGATGTCCCGAAACGTCTCCAAACATGAGTTTTTTTACGGATTAGGCCTACATTTTTAAATAACTATGTAGGCTACAAAATATGTTACAAAGAGTTCAGGCTACAAATTATTCTAAAACAAAATAAATATAGTAAACGAAGAAGAAATTCCTATCAGTGGAAAAAAATGTCACAATGTTTAACAAAGTACAGAGAAAACAATAGGCTTATCATACGCAGGACTCCTTAAGAAAGTATATACATAGAACATTTCAATCGCATTTGTGACATACTGTATTTCATAGCCAGTGCTAAGTATGGTGAAGCAGGAAGAAAAATGTGCTTTTCTGGTGGATTTCAATGTACGCTTCTGTCTTATCCACGAGTGAGTTTCTGATTGATTTCAATTTGCGCTTTTTCCTTATTCATGCATGCGTTTCTGATTGATTTCAATGTTCGCTTTTGTCTTATTCACGAATGCGTCTCTGATTTCAATGTGCGTTTTTATATTGTTCATGAGTGCGATTCTGATCGATTTGAATGTGCGCTTTTGTCTTGTTTACTAGTGCGATTCTGATTGATTTCAATGTGCGCTTTTGTCTTGTTTACGAGTACGCTTCTGATTTTTTTCAAAGTGCGCTTTTGTCTTCTTTACTAGTGCGATTCTGATTGATTTCAATGTGCGCTTTTGTCTTCTTTACTAGTGCGATTCTGATTGATTTCAATGTGCGCTTTTGTCTTGTTCACGAGTACGCTTCTGATTTCTTTCAATGTGCGCTTTTGTCTTGTTCACGAGTACGCTTCTGATTTCTTTCAATGTTCGCTTTTGTCATGTTTACTAGTGCGATTCTGATTGATTTCAATGTGCGCTTTTGTCTTCTTTACTAGTGAGATTCTGATTGATTTCAATGTGCGCTTTTGTCTTGTTCACGAGTACGCTTCTGATTTCTTTCAATGTTCGCTTTTGTCTTCTTTACTAGTGCAATTCTGATTGATTTCAATGTGCGCTTTTGTCTTCTTTACTAGTGCGATTCTGATTGATTTCAATGTGCGCTTTTGTCTTGTTCACGAGTACGCTTCTGATTTCGTTCAATGTTCGCTTTTGTCTTCTTTACTAGTGCAATTCTGATTGATTTCAATGTGCACTTTTGTCTTCTTTACTAGTGCGATTCTGATTGATTTCAATGTTCGCTTTTGTCTTCTTTACTAGTGCAATTCTGATTGATTTCAACGTGCGCTTTTGTCTTCTTTACTAGTGCGATTCTGATTGATTTCAATGTGCGCTTTTGTCTTGTTCACGAGTACGCTTCTGATTTCTTTCAATGTGCACTTTTGTCTTCTTTACTAGTGCGATTCTGGTTGATTTCAATGTTCGCTTTTGTCATGTTTACTAGTGCGATTCTGATTGATTTCAATGTGCGCTTTTGTCTTGTTCACGAGTGCACTTCTGATTAACTTTAATGTGCACTTTTGTCTTGTTTACTAGTGCGTTTTTTATTGATTTCAATGTGCGCTTCTGATTTATTTCAATGTGCGCTTTTGAATTACAGAAAAGATTAGATATGCGTCTATGATGATCACTGGAAAAAAATGTCAGTATTTCAGTATCTCATTTACCTGTCATCTGTATGTCTGTTTGTCTGTCTGTAGGTCTGTATGTCTGTTTGTCTGTCTGTAGGTCTGTATGTCTGATGTGCCTGTCTGCCTATCTGTATGTTTGTTTTTCTTTACCTTTGTATATGTTTGTCCATCTGTTTGTCAGTGTGTGTACAGCAATTTGTCCTAAGCATTCCGATAATTTGTTAATATTCAGTATATAAAAGTTTTTCGTCACCATCATCATCCAAACACGTTTCAGACTAAGTTGTCTGTTATGGTCATACATCAGTCCATCTCTTCGCCAGGTGACCAATAGATCTTCTTCCATGACGTATATACTGTATTAGGGCTGCATTCTCTTTTCAATCTTCTAATATATCTCCTGATTTCGCCTTTGATTGCTTATCTGTCGTAGAACTGGTTCTATTTGAAGTTCTTTTATGATTTATTCATTCTCTTTATGATCCCATTTTGTTACTTCTGCTGTACGCCTCATGAATTTCATCTCTGCAGCAGTTACTCTTGAGGAGTCTAGTGTTCCAATTGTACAAGTCTTGCATTCCTAAAACAGAACTAGTCGGACAAGAGTTTTATAAGTTTCGATTAGTGTGTGTCTTTAAATTAGTCATGGTTTCATAACTCAGTTTATAGTGCTTAAGGTTTTTACGAATCTAAGGATTTTATTGGAAATGTCAAGGTCATGTATAAAGGAAAATGAATATCTAAGACGGTTAAAATTATTCAGCTTTTGTAATAATTTGTTATTTGAACATATTTTGCTGCGTTATATGTTATTTTCCTTTGAAGGCAAGCATTTTAGTTTTATATAATGAAATTTCCATTCCATAATTGTTGGCTATTTTATTCAGATTACATAATGACAATTTGACTAATAAATTCATTCACCATTGGAGTGTAAGAATCCGTTCATTTCAACTTTTCAAAGCCGTATAGGACAGCACAAAATTATCGAATATAAATTATCACACTTTACAGTTTCTTTTCGGTGGAATCACTAGGAACCAACATTGCAGTCATGACAGACATAAAATTGCAGTGCTTTACAAAACAAAAATGGCTGATCGATCGGGAGAAAATACAGAAAATAATTTAGAAACGCAAAGGCTTATAAGTAGGGTATAAATTTATTTGTAGGTTATTTCTGATGGTTTTAAATAATTATTCTTACGAATGATCTTCCTGCACGTTTGTTTCAAAAACATCTTTTTATTAAGTTCATAATTCGAACGTATTGCTGTTAGTTACGTAATAGAAAAGAAGTTTGATAAATGGGCAACTTACTAGTGTTATATATTTAAGCACATGGGCTTACAGCTGTTTCGGTATATACACCATCATGGTGCCCATTTATCAGTCTTCTGTAATAAGTGTTAAAAGTAGTGTATGCAAGACTCAAGAAAATAAGTGTTGATTTTGCTATCTGTATACAAGGTAGCAGTTATAGCAAAGGTCAGCTGCAGTTGGTAAGCCGAAATCATCGCTCAGATAACGAACCGAAGGCCCAACAGTACCATTTTGCATTATGTCTTGATATAATGATTGCATTGTTAACGAATGTTTGGCATCTAAATACCTTTAATATACCGGTAACTGTGTAATATAATATATAATATAATACTTTATTGCCACGACAAAGATACATGTTGCTTTTTATATAAAACCATTCTAGCACCCCCAGAAAGAGAAGTTACATACTCGTACTCATGGGGCATTGCACATAGTGTTAAGACATTTTATTAAATGACAGAGTAAAAAGTAAAAAAGAAGAAGAAAAACACAGATATCACATGGACTTTAAATTTTCTCTCTAAACAGCAATTTTAATTGATTTTTTAAAATAAGATGCATTATCAAATTGTATTTTTAGGAATTTAGCTATTATCATATTATAAAGCCATGGACAGAAGTCGCTACTGTGTTTATATGCTACAGTTGTGGTACATTTAGGTACTGTCAAGCATATGTTGTCTGATCTTTTGGTTTTATATTTATGTGAATATAAATTAAATATATTTTGGTTTTTATAAACGAAATTCAATAATAAATTGTTATAAATTTGATGGAAGTCAAATACTTTAAATTCTGAATACAACAGTTTTGAAGGATAATCAAGAGGTGTATTATGACATATTTTGTATTATTCTTTTCTGTAGCAGAGTTATTGGCATCCTATAATGCCGTATAGCTTGTATAGTATAGCTTGTACTAATGCGAGGTAAATCAGTCGTAAAGTATGGACAGTCAAGTAATTTCGTAGAATGACAAAATAGTGAATAATTTTTCTTAATCTAACTTATTGCACAGAAAAATAATATGTTTATCCCAACTTAAATGTTGGTCGATTATTATTATTCCGAGATACTTAACTTGAGAAGATTCATCTAGAATAGGATAGTTACAATAACAACTTTCAACAGTGCCATTTGAACTTTAATAAAACGACAAAATAGTGAGGTAGAGTATTCAATCTGCTTGTATCTGGCAGTGTATAACGTCAAGGGACACGAACACACCCGAAGTCCGACGATGATCCAGTTGCATTGAAAACGAAATAAGAACGTGATTTTATTATTACAATTAATGTATTGTTATAAACGATTTAGCCTATTACTTATTTATATACACCCAGCTTATTAATTTTATTATAATTTTTTCGGACAGTTGACTAATGCATACATACGCAAATAATATTATTATATCAAAGAAGCCTCATTCTTGACCCCACTGTCCGTTTCGAGAAGGATGATCAACAAGCTAATAACGTTAACAATGAAAAGAAGTCTATTTACAACCCATGTATTCCTCACTTCAGTGAGAGATACAAAATGAATATTAATACATGGGAAGTGAAAGGACTTCTTTTTGGCACTAGGGGAACTTCATTTAAGTTAACCAAAACCATTCTCCTTTCTCTTAAATTTTCCAATGAGGACATTAACAAAATTTGTCTAATGGTCTTGAGAGATTCATTATCCATTTTACACAATCACTTGTGTAATAGTATGTATTTTTTTTTTCACTTTATCTCATTACTCTTCAATGTATTTTCATCTCATGTTTCTCCGAACTCAAATTGTACTTTATTTTTAAGTTTATCATTGTTCCGTATTCTCTCCGCAATCATATTGTATTTTTCATTTAACCTTTGCTTTGTATTCTGGATCCTAGTGGTCAGCCGTAGATTTCGGCCAGATGTCTCAAATTGTGGAATTTGTTGTAAACAAACCACTCATGCTGTTAATTTATTTTGCATAAATTCACGAGCTGCAGCGCACCTGGTCTTAAATTTCCTAGGAATTTATCGCCGAAAGATCAGCACTCACGGCATAGAGCCCGATTGCAAACTCGTGGTACCTGCGCGAAGGACGAATTGGCATCCACTTACATGGACTCGCACAAGAGTCTTGCTGGGGGGTGTTTGAACAGTACGCTCTATGAGTAAGCAGTCGTCCTCACACACAGAACCTCCCACACCGAAGCCTCGGAAAGAAGTTTGCGCATGTTAGTGCCATGAGTCTGCGATCGGGCTCTACCTATCACAGGTCACCATCATGTACTATAAAAGTAAATTCACTTGAAAGGTATGCACTTAAAGTATAAGATGGCCTTTTAACATGAAGATAATTCGTTTAACAACAATTTAGCAGAGTCCATATTAAACGATCACTGAAAGATATTGTAAAAGTCAATCGTTAAGAGGGTCGATCGCTTAAAAAAGGTTGTCTTAGAATAGACATATATTATTTATTTTCTAGTGAAAATAATTCTGTTCCGTCAAATTCCCTCTCTTATAACTTTATACAAACAGTTTAGAAGCATTATGGCTTTTAGGAAAGGCTTAACGTCATATTTAAAACTAGCTGAAAGTACCCGGCATTGCCCGAGTTTTCCTTTCTGCTTCTATTTTTAATTAAACTGATTATTACATTTTCGGAAATCTCGGAAACCTAACTACAGACAACCAAAACGAATTTCTTTACTAAGCTTTCCTCGCCCATAAAGATGAATCTTTACTTAACGTCACTTACATGAATTAATGAACTCCTTAGCCAAAAGTCTTCCAGGATTAACTCAGGGTTGTAAATCATGCACCGAAAAGAAAACATTTTATCATGTATTTATTTGTTGTTACTTATTTATTTATTTGTTTTATTCATTTGTGTTTATTTATTTATTTATTTATTTATTTATTTATTTATTTATTTATTTATTTATTCTGGTGTAGTTAAGGCCATTAGGCCTTCTCTTCCACACCACCAGAAATACAAATAAAGTAATAGAAAAATCAAACTATAAACAAAGTAAAACCCAACGAAAATATAATTCCTTCTCCTCTTTCTGATCAGTTTCAGCATCGAACCAATATATACATATATAATTTAATTTATATTGGAAGATTTTTTACCTCTTGACCGCTGTACACCCACTTATATCATAGGCCTACCCATTTTTTTTAATATAACTTGAAACTATATCTCATAAATTCAGAACATATTATATTAATTCTAATTTTATGCACAGAATACAGTACAATATAAACTCGCAATATCGTTTTTTAACATAAAGACTAGTATTCTGAGAAACGTATAGGCCTACCGATATTTTAGAAATTAAGATATTTTTATTTCCACAACACTTAACATACTACATTTGCAACGTGATTATACAGATATAATTTCGCAGCAACACGTTTTCGGACGTGAACAACAATATTTTGAGAATTAATAGAGTGCTAGTTTTAGTGGGCTTATATACATTCACATACATGACAAAAGTAGCTTTTGATATGTGTAAAATCTTTTTTTCCCCCCCACTTCTTTGTATAAAATATAGCGAGGATGTGAAAAACACGCAATTTTTTAAGTTAATGTCTGCAACTTTGAACGACTGTCCTTGAGCTTCTTTTTAATATGGCCATTACAAATGCTAGCGGCATTGAAATTGCAGTTGCTTAAAATTGAATGAGTATCCTAGCAATACGTGGAATAAAAACATCTCCTTTTATTTTTGCAGTTAATATTGCCAATTCTATTACTTTTCGTATGAGTTTTTCACACCAATTCTTATTCGTGCATAATTTTGGTGGGTCAATATTTCGCAATAGTACTATTGGTTATTCAATATTAAGTAAATTATGTGGTAGCAAACCTTATAGTTTCAAAGAATTCTAGAATTCAGTTGTATAAAACAGTCTGCTCACTATCTACAAAACTGCATCGAGGAATTACGGTCCTGGTCTGCTTAAAGATAGTTATTGCATGAATTATCTAGTTTTAGCCTTCATGATGTGTAACAACAATGTAATTTAATTTCGTGTTAAAATTTCCATGGCCTGGTGAAAGTCGATGTTGAATAGAACAGACAATAATAAAAAACAATTGACTGTAGAAGATTTTGCATTTTAATATTATACGTGAATATTTGATCTATTTATTTTTATTTTTTACAATTTTAATTAATTTAACTTCCATTTGCAGAATTTTAATGTAGCCTATGTTCTTCTCCTGGTTATGAAGGTTAAATGTGCAAACTTTGGCACATATCGGTCAAAGCGTGTAGATTTGTATAGAGAACATACACACACATACATACCCACATTTAATTTTATATATTAAGATGTATAGATATTACCTAATGAAAAATTCTCAAGCGTTTACCTGTACTTCTTTCATGAACATAAAGCTATCACGAATTGAATTCCTAACATGTTTCTATGTGGTCATTTCCAAAGGACCTGCTGTGCCAAGAAACTCAGATCAATGTCGTTTAGTTCCGCTTATCTTACAAAATGGAACGCATAAAAATATGAATCAGATGTGACAAATAAAATAAATGGATAAAATTACCTTATAAGTGATGCCGTGTTGGTATCATTGTGAGGTTCAGAACTGTCTTCGAACAGTTGACAAAACAACAAAAACAGATCTCCTTTCGCGTTAATATTTCGTGCTTAGACATTGTAGTTTCCTTCATGATACGCTTACTAATAGTAATAATAGCAACAGCTTATTTAGATTCTAACTGCTCAATTCTCTACGGTCTTTTGAGTGGGAGTTTTATTGGGTTGTTGCTTACTAAAATAAATGAACCTCTGAAAGTCTAGGTATTGAGGTGACGGGTGGTCTTAGAATAGGAGCAAGAAATACACAAAACTTACCGATATTATATTCGGTTGTTGTTATTTTTAGGAGGGAGGGAACATCCCACGCACTACAACCTGAGGTCTACTGTACAACCCCTATATGGAATGAGTTGCGTGCCCACCGATCCTCTACGCGCACCGACCTAACCACTTAACCCATTAACGACCGGGCCCTACAGCCAACAGAGTCCATGTACCACTCTTGCTTCGGCAACGCCCCCATAGTCTCCCTTAACAGTCCGAGGTGGAAGTCTTCCTCCGAGAAGGTCTGCCCCGGATTTCGTTGCAGAATACAATCCACGGAGGCCGTTCGAGAGAGCCAGCAGCTTCGGAGGGCCGCCTGTAGAGCGATCTGAAAACCAGAAGAAGTAACGGGATGATGAATGAAAGGATGATAGGGGAGGAAAGGAAGAGGCGAAGATGAGTGGAGTTCCAATCGCCTGATAAAGTTACCTGATATTCATCCATAGGAGTGAGGGAAAAAAACCCGAAAAAACCTCACCCAGGCAACTCGTCCCGATCGGGGATCGAACCCGGGCCCGCTGGGTTCGGAGTTAGACCCACTAACCCCTCAGCCACAACGGTGGACATATTCGATTGTTAGAGAAATTATTCGTTAAAAGAAGTCATCGCTTTTAAGAAATGATCCCTAAGACAGTTCTCAACCTCTAATCAGTTAATTTTTCAGAAAGACTTTCTTGTTATACGATGCCAATTTTCTTCTTCTTAACATCGGAGAACAGTTTTCTATTTCGTGCTCATCTTGTAATAGCCTTGTCTTTCATAGCTTTGACAGCTGTCCAAACCCTGATATAGGCTACTGCATTTATTACCTTAGTATGCTCATCGTAATATGTTCCATCTTTATTTGTCTTATGAGATATACCGCAGTCCATTTTCTTATTATTATACTCATCTTAGTATGTTCTCTCTTTATACGTCTTCCTCTCAATTCGTCTCATGAAATAGAGTATACTGTAGGCATATTGTTTCATTGTCATCATAGTAATGTGTTCCCGCTTTGTTCGTCTAATGAAATATAGCCTACTGTAGGTATATTGTTTCATTATCCTCATAGTAATGTGTTCCACTTTATTCGTCTCATGAAATATAGCCTACTGTAGGTATATTGTTTCATTATCCTCATAGTAATGTGTTCCACTTTATTCGTCTCATGAAATATAGCCTACTGTAGGTATATTGTTTCATTATCCTCATAGTAATGTGTTCCACTTTATTCGTCTCATGAAATATAGCCTACTGTAGGTATATTGTTTCATTATCCTCATAGTAATGTGTTCCCACTTTGTTCGTCTCATGAAATATAGCCTACTGCAGGTAGGCCTATATTGTTTCATTATGCCCATTGTAATGTGTTCCCACTTTGTTCGACTCATGAAATATACTGTAGGTGTATTGTTTCATTATGTCCATAGTAATGTGTTCCCTCTTTGTTCGACTCATGAAATATACTGTAGGTATATTGTTTCATTATGCCCTTAGTTAATTTTTTTTAATTGGGTTATTTTACGACGCTGTATCAACATCTAGGTTATTTAGCGTCTGAATGATATGAAGGTGATAATGCCGGTGAAATGAGTCCGGGGTCCAGCACCGAAAGTTACCCAGCATTTGCTCGTATTGGGTTGAGGGAAAACCCCGAAAAAAACCTCAACCAGGTAACTTGCCCCGACCGGGATTCGAACCCGGGCCACCTGGTTTCACAGCCAGACGCGCTGACCGTTACTCCACAGGGGTGGACTGCCCTTAGTAATGTGTTCCCTCTTTATTCGACTCATCAAATATACTGTAGGAATATTGTTTCATTATGTCCATAGTAATGTGTTCCCACTGTGTTCGACTCATGAAATATACTGTAGGTATATTGTTTCATTATGCCCATAGTAATGTGTTCCCTCTTTGTTCGACTCATGAAATATACTGTAAGTATATTGTTTCATTATGTCCCACTATGTTCGACTCATGAAATATATTGTAGATATAATGTTTCATTATGTATAGTAATGTATTCCCACTTTTTTCGACTCATGAAATATACTGTAGGTATATTGTTTCATTATGTCCATACTAATGTGTTCCCTCTTTGTTCGACTCATGAAATATACTGTAGGTATATTGTTTCATTATGCCCATTGTAATGTTTTCCCTCTTTGTTCGACTCATGAAATATACTGTAGGTATATTGTTTCATTATGTCCATAGTAATGTATTCCCACTTTTTTCGACTCACGAAATATACTGTAGGTATATTGTTTCATTATGTCCATAGTAAGTAATGTATTCCCACTATGATCGACTCATGAATTATACTGTAGGTATATTGTTTCATTATGTCCATAGTAATGTGTTCCCTCTTTGTTCGACTCATGAAATATACTGTAGGTATATTGTTTCATTATGCCCATTGTAATGTTTTCCCTCTTTGTTCGACTCATGAAATATACTGTAGGTATATTGTTTCATTATGTCCATAGTAATGTATTCCCACTTTTTTCGACTCATGAAATATACTGTAGGTATATTGTTTCATTATGTCCATAGTAAGTAATGTATTCCCACTATGATCGACTCATGAATTATACTGTAGGTATATTGTTTCATTATGTCCATAGTAATGTTTTCCCTCTTTGTTCGACTCATGAAATATACTGTAGGTATATTGTTTCATTATGTCCATTAGTAATGTATTCCCACTATGATCGACTCATGAAATATACTGTAGGTATATTTTTTCATTATGTCCATAGTAATGTTTTCCCTCTTTGTTCGACTCATGAAATATACTGTAGGTATATTGTTTCATTATGCCCATTGTAATGTTTTCCTTCTTTGTTCGACTCATGAAATATACGGTAGGTATATTGTTTCATTATGTCCATAGTAATGTTTTCCCTCTTTGTTCGACTCATGAAATATACTGTAGGTATATTGTTTCATTATGCCCATTGTAATGTTTTCCCTCTTTGTTCGACTCATGAAATATACTGCAAATATATTGTTTCATTATGTCCATAGTAATGTGTTTCCACTTTCTTGGACTCATGAAATATGCTATAGGTATATTGTTTCATTATGTCCATAGTAATTTATTCCCATATGTTCGACTCATGAAATATACTGTAGGTATATTATTTCATTAAATCCATAGTAATATATTCCCACTTTGTTCGACTCATGAAATATAATGTAGGTATATTGTTTCATTATGTCCCTAGTAATGTGTTCCCACTTTGTTCGACTCATGAAATACACTTTAGGTATATTGTTTCATTATGTCCATAATAATGTATTCCCACTATGTTCGATTCATGAAATATACTGTAGATATATTGTTTCATTATGCCTATAGTAATGTGTTCCCTCTTTGTTCGTCTCATGATATATATTGCAGCTTAATCCGTTAAGTTCATCGTAATGTGTGTGTATCTAATGCCTATCCACTTCACTTGCGTGATTCGGGTTCCGCATAGACACTGCGGATAGATGACAGAACTATGACCCATTTTCAAGTTGCACACCACTTCGGCGGGCCACATTATGCATGATGTTTATCTGTGAAGGGTTATGTCGTGTGCTAGGGTGAGTGTATGTGTAAGTGCAATGTAGGAAATGAGTGAGGATGATGATGGTGTGGAAGGGAGAAGGGGAAAGCAGATGCCGGCACGCAGCCTACGCCTGTTGAATAGCACCAAGGAGGCCTCCAGGCTTAACGTGTCCATCCGACAGGTGATTCCTCTTATTTCGTCTCGTGATATAAACAGTAGATTTTGTTTTTGTTATGCTCATTCTAATGTGTTCCCTCTTTTCCGTCTCATAGGATATACTGCAGCCTAATACCTTATTATGCTCGTCGTAATAATTTCCCTCTCTATTGGTCTCTTGAGATAGACTGCAACCTACATCACCTTACTATGCCCTTCGTAATATTATGTCGTCTACCATTTGATATCTTGTTCTACCCGAACTTTTCCCCTGTTGCTTGCAGTGCATACTTCAGTAGGCAGTTTATTCTCAACTAATGATCCAGCCCATTTCATTTTATCTTCCTCATCACTTTCAGCAGTTTTCTTCACCACTCTTTCAGCACAGCTGCATTTATTATTCTGTCAGTCCATTTCACGCACTCCATTCTTCTCCATAACCACATATAAAATGCTTGTAGTCGCTTCTCTTCACTTCGTCGTAATGTCCAAGTTTCTGCCTCATACAATACCACACTCCACACAAAATACTTCACTAGTCTCTTCCTTAGTTCTTTTTCCAGAGCTCCGCAGAAGATGCTCCTTTTTTCTCTACAAACCTTAGTTGGCAAAGTTGCTATTCTTTTTTTGACCTCCTCGCAGCAGCTTAGTGCTGCTCATTGGAGTGACTACTACCGCGGAGGAATCGGAGATTACGAATAAAGCTCTCCACCGGTGATCTCCGGCACTGTCGTAGGTGGAACAGGGAACATACGGAGGGATGCGGTGGTTCGGAGCGAAGCGAAGTTGGAGGACGTAGAGCTCAAGGACGACCGACGCGTATGGACTGAAGGCAGTTGTGAGTGGAATAGAATGGCACCAAATCGTATATCCGTCGCATGGAAATTCTTTAATTTAGTTGGAGATAATAATAAAGTCGCACGCTGTTAACTTTGTCGGACAATTTACTCTAAGGGTGGTGGTACTTCGAATTTGTTAGACCATTTGAAGCGATCGCACAATCACGAACTTCAAGAACCTAAGTAAGTAAAGCTAACTATTCAAAACACTTTTGAACTCTTTTAAAAAGCGTGTTTACTTTGATTTATATATAAAAGTTCTAATAAATAATTTCGTGGTTTTGTGTGCAGACAGAGTAACATTGCGAATGAAAAACTGAAAAGCAGAAGAATTTCAGCAAAAAAGGACCATCTAAAATTGATCCAGCATATTGTTACGAGATGAAACTCCAAACTTCAGTGATGAGCCGCTTACTTTAAATGAAATATGAGTTGGTGATTGTGTTGCCAGAAAAGCCAAACGCTCCTAGGATGCTAACGGGTCAGTATTTGGAAATCTCTATGGCGTGGACCAGGTTAGATAGATTCTCTGAGTAGGTCCAAATTTTAAAATACAGGTGTGTAAGTGTTCAGGCTAACATTAAGAGCCGCGGTTGTGGTACTAGTACTTGCTGTCAAAAATAAATAATTACCATTCAGATAAACATTGACGGTTATTTAGTGATATCATCGTTTTCGTAGTTTTAAAATTACGCAAAACTTTTGATACGATATTTTTTAACTGCTTTAGTGCTATTGTTCTATAAGGTCCATAGTCTAGAAAAAAGTCTTGAAATTTCTATAAAACGTAACTTTCGAGGCAATAAAAATCGTACATAATCATGGAATATTTAAAAGGCAACTTGAGCTATCAGATTAAAATATTGAGTTTCATTCTGAAACTAAAGAAACGTGTGGTAATAATATAATCACAATTATCCTTAAGTTGATATCCGCTTATATTTTTATTACAGAGGAAGAGTGGCGCGTTTTAGAAGAGACAGTTCAAATACTGACACCCTTTAACACAATGATCACAATCTTGTCTGGTGAAGAATCTTAATAAATTATTTTGGACAGTAAACTTTAACCCATTGATACCACACGTTTCTTTTGTTCCATTCTGAAACTCCCTTAATATATTTTAAGTTAAACTAAACCGATTGGAATAATAATTGACAAAAACTGTTTGTGAATAAAAGAGTATTTCCAGGAAAATTATAAATGTTTACATTAGCTACTGAAAAGCTTTACTTCTGCGTTAGTTTTCAGTTAATTTTAATGTTATTAATTTGATCAATGACATAAAACTAATACGCCTTTTCACATATACTATGAATTTCAAAACTAGAAAAAAAAATCTGTCAGCTAACATAGTACTTCAGGCAAAACAAGAAAAAAAGAAGAGCCGAAGAAAGAGAGAGAGAGATAAATAAAAAAGAGAAAATAAACAACAAAAAATTACACACTTAATCTAAAAGATACGCGGACGTCACTCACTACCTGATCCGATTAAAGGAATGCTCAGCGGAAAATGTATGTCTGCGCCACAGCAGCACATATACTACCTACGTGGCATCAATCGGAGGTAACCGGAGGCCTCCGATTGAAAGCGCACAAACAACCGCTCCCGAGAAAAACCTAATCATAAGCAGCACTACAGCAGCTCTTGTTAGCCTACTGCTTACAGCACACCCCAAGTATTAGAAGCTCTCCACTTGTTTTACTGCGTCACTTAGAATTCGCGCGTTTACCTTCTCTTCCAATAACCATGATCTTCGTCTTGTTTGCATTTATCTTTATCCCATATTGCTCATAGCTGTCATTTAGCTCCACTAGCATATCCCTTAGTATCTTCGCCTCTTCTGCTAACAATGCCATATCATCAGCAAATCTTATGCACTTTATTCTTCTTCTTCCTGCTATCATGTTCTGAAAACAGTTCTTCACTAAATCCTCCAAGAGATTTTGAACAAGGTAGATGATAAAGTGTCGTGTATATCGTATTACCATAGGGTTACAAGCAAAACACAAAAGTAAAAAATTTTACTTCCGAGATAAAGGTTTTCGAATGTAATTCTTGACAAAACTAACCAATTCTAAGTTTATACACGTACATTATGTACATTATATACGTGTTTTTCTCAGAAATAATATTTTTGACTTAATATGTTTTGTTTTAAACCAACCATATGATCTTCTGAATCGCTCTCATTCAGAGATAGGCACCTTATGTGTGACTAACACTTAATTTTCTTCCTTTCTGAATGAACGCATGCTGAAGATTTTCATCCCCTCTTCACAGTTCGTGATTGGATTTGAATCCGCGAGCTTGGTGGGTATTGGAATATCGGTTTCTCCTGCCACGTTCTTTTTCATTTCACCATTGCTCCATTATCACCATATCATCACATCATATACTCTAAACTTTCACTTTGGTTTAAAAAGTGTATTAAAATAATATTTAATTCACGAAACTGTTTCATTTAAAAGGTGGGCTGGAATAAGAGTGTAATACTGTTATATTGGAGGTCTGCATGGAGCATCCCTTCCGTTGAATCACGTCCCATTCGTGGAACGGCTTTATCATAAAACCACTATCACATGTGTTACCCGTAGTCGGATGCCCACAAGTCCTTTATGACAACACATCAGCAGCGCCCACATCAGTTTTTCTGTGGTTTCCACACGATTTCACTTGCGGTGGTAATCTACCCAACGTATTTCCAGTAGTCTCATCACAGAGAGTTCCCTTTGACATTTTAAAATACTTGCTTCCAATTTACTAATTTGATTTTTGAAATTACATCAACTATCACTCAGTTTAAAAAGCATGCATAACATCACTATTATTACATAATATAAGTTATTCATTTTACTAAATATAGAACAATTTAATACCACCTTTCTCACAACGAAACGCTTTTATTTGAATAGAAATGTCTTGGAAAGCAATATTTGGAATTCATTATTACAAAAGCGGAAAATTTAACATTTTAATAACATCTTCTCCCAAATTTTTACATTTTAACGGACTACTTACAACTGAAGGGAAGATTTATTTTTATACGGGTCAATCTCTAAATTAGGGTCATACATTTATAATATGATTGAGTTCGATGCCCTGACTCTGTGGATAACGTATATAATTTCTATACCCAGCATTCCGTGGTTCGATTCCCGGAGTGGGCAGTCCCCTTCCATCCAGGGGACTAGGTGTTAATCCCTTGTGATATTCTCTCTTGTGTTGTCTCAGCAATGGTTCTGTGCCGTGCTGACCGCACTACCGGGGAAGTCCGTAATATGTGCCTATGTTGCTCAAATGTATAAATTTACTTTCTCCCTCGAACAACATTGAATTCTAAGTCGGGGCTAAACACGACCACTAAAGAAAGATAGAGAAATAATTTCATTGAACGATCTCTTCACGTACTGGCATAAAATATGTAGGTTCCAATCTTGGTTAACAAGATCATTCATTTAAAGCTGTCTCTTAGTTTAAAAATATTATGTTTCTTGGACATTAGCATCATCTCATATCATATATCATATCACATCATATCATATCATCCATATTATATTATATTATATTATATTATATTATATTATATTATATTATATTATATTATATTATATTACAACCCAGATCACATATATAACAGATTACTCAGCCTTATAGGCTTTGACGCTAACAACTTTCGTCAGGTTTACTATGCTGCCATCTAGTTGTTACATAAGGAGTCACGTAATAACTCCCATTTGAATTGCATTAGCGACTGTACTGCCATCTCGTGTTCGTTTACGGCGGAAGTGTGGCGATCCTGGCGGTTGTTCTCTTCAAAGTGCTACCGATTTTAACATAGGGATGAGCAATCTGTTAGCCTATATATGTGATTAGGAATTATATTATATTATATTATATTATATTATATTATATTATATTATATTATATTATATTACATAATTTATCTTTGTTGTCTTTTTTTCCTGTCTTTGTCTTCATTTTTTTTCTTTCCTTTGTCTTTAAGTACTCTAATCTTTTATTTTTATCTTTTCTTAACTGTATCATTGCTTGTCTTTATATTCTGTTATCCTTATATTTTGTTTACCTATTATCTTTTCTTTACCTATACCTGTATCATTTCTTTCTCTTTCCTTTCTATATATTTATTATTTCTGTACCTTTTATTTTATTATTTCATTTTATTAATTTTATTATTATTGCAAGCATTATTGTAATACTTGTAGGCCTATAGGGTAAACTAGGGTCTGTTGGACAGTCGGGCATGTTGGACACTCTGTACTTTAACGTGTTACCTCGCCACTTGAGGGCACCACATTCTACTAGAAGTCAATGACGGAAGAAGCACCACTCGTGGCTACTTCCGTCATTGACTTCTAGTAGAATGTGGTGCCTTCAGGTGGCGAGGTAACACGTTAAAGTACAGAGTGTCCAACATGCCCGACTGTCCAACAGACCCTAGTTTATCCTATGCATATTCTTGAAAATACAAAAATTGCTTATCAATCTCATATTCAAATACATATTACAAATTCTTGTATAAATAAAATGTTAACTGTGTCACATCCGAAAAAGCAAGATGCTTGAGGTCGGATGTGACCAATAATGAACACTGAATAGAAGAAAATAATAATAATAATAATAATAATAATAATAATAATAATCACAACTGTGAATCTTAATATTATCCTTTTCTTCTTTTCTCATCTGCCATCATCTTTCCTTATTTTCGTCTTCATCTTTTCTTACCTTTATCTTTTTTTTATCTCTCCTTATCTTTGTCTTTATATTTTCTTGCCTTTGGCTTCACCTTTCTTACCTTCGTCTTTATCATTTCTTTACTTTCCTTCTTTTCTTATCTTTCTCTTCATCGTCTCTTGTTATCTTGATTTTTTCTTTTCTCTGTTTTCTTAATTTCGTCTTTATCTTTTCTTGTCTTTGTCTTCATATTTTCTTAACTTTGTCTTCATTTTTTCTCATCTTTGTCTTCATGTGTTGTTATTTTGTTTTCTTTTTTTTCATTTTTATCTTTCCTTGTCTCTCTTTTCTTTTCTTAGCTTTGCCTTTACATTTTCTTCATTCAGTCTTTATTTTTTCTTCTCTTAGTCTTCATCTTGTCTTATCTTTGGCATCATGTTCCTTGTCTTTGTCTTCATGTTTCGTTATCTTTATCTTTTATCTCTCTACCTATATCTTATCTTTGTCTTCATGTTTTATATCTTTATTTTTTCTCATCCTTTCCTCTTCTTTGTCTTTTCTTAGCTTCGGTTTTATATTTTTTAATTATCTTTGTCTTTATATTTTCTCATCTTTTGTCTTTATCTTTTTTCTTAATTTTCGTATTTTTCATCTTTCCTTTTCTTTATCTTATGTTTTTCTTCACATGTTTTATTACCCATATTTTAGTTTTCTTCATACTTGTATCATTTCTTTATCTTTATCACTTCTTTATTTTTATCTCTGTTATTTTGACAGTGAAGTATTTTATTTGGCCATCTTTCGAACACTCTGTATATCACATTGTGTAAGACAATTTTTTATTTCACACTCGACTCTCTTGAAGGTAGAGAAATTAATAGAGTGCAATGTATTCATGTCAGCTAGGAGCAAACACTAACAGAGGCCGGTGAGTATCACGCTTAAGTTCATTGTGAGGTATCCGCCCCAGAAACTCAAACAAAGGAGAAAGCATTGTCCCGTGCATCGTGTCGACCCTCGGACGCTCACAGTTGCTAGCGTTCTGAGATTGCTCTCTCGTGTTCGTGACAAACTGGCAAGTCGACTTTGTCTAGAGCCATAGATTGCGTTCTAAATACCTACTTTGATATTTCTAGCTCTTTCAACTTTCTTGTGTGCAGCTTAAATCTAGACATTCACAGCGATAGGAAAAAAATTGAAGTATGTGAAATCATATCCTTAAAGTGGGTGTGGGACGTAAACTGCAAAAATAAATCGAAGATATAATTAACGAATAAAGAGCACCACCAATACCTATATTATTTAAATAAAATCGAAATAAATTTCATGAACAAGTTGAAGGGATGACAGAAATATGTAGTAGTAGCAGCAGCAGCAAGTTACAATACCATTACTATTGTATGTAGGGTGTGACGGATTCTGTATCTATATCAGTGACGAAAGAGGATGTAGCAGATAGAATATTATTAAAAAATAGAATTTATTTGGAATGACGGAAATCTATTCTAGTACAAGAAATTTATTTATAAAAATCTTTGTTAATATTTTTAATATTTTAGATGAAACTTGAACGTACCAAAACATTTTCCGCATCGACTAGGAAATCCATATGATTGCGTGTAACGTCTATATAGGAATTATAGGATAAATAAATACAATTTGTTGTAAGACTTAACGGAAGAGGATGAGCAGTCAATCCTCCAATAATAATAATAATAATAATAATAATAATAATAATAATAATATTATTATTATTATTATTATTATTATTATTACTTTTATTATTTATATTATTAGGCTACTGTTTCCAGAGATCCGCAGAAGATGATCCTTTTTCTATTAAAAGCTTCCTTGGCCATTGTTATCCTCCTTTTGACTTTCTGGCTGCAGGTCATGTTACTACTTATAGTAAATCCCAAGTATTTGAAACTGTTCACTTGCTCTACTGCCTCGTTTAGAATAATTCGCAAGACAACCATAGTCTTCGTCTTGTTTGCATTTATTTTCATCCCATAGGCCTACTCCTCACAGCTGTCATTTAGCTCCAGTAGCATAAGGCTAGCAAAATAGATACAATAATAATAATAATAATAATAATAATAATAATAATAATAATAATAATAATAGAATGTAAAATGAAAAAACAATGATAATAATAAAAGAAATTTGTATTAGTAGATGTATACATTTCTATAATCTGTACATTGATTTGATATAATTAAAGGCATGAGAGAGAGATATTTGTATCAACAAAAGCCGCCCTAAATAAGGGTTCGATAGATCGGCCTACTATTAATTAATAAATACAGAAATAAAACAAAGAAAATTAACAATTAAACACTAATCAGTGATATTAATGGTAACATAACTTCAAAGAAGTCTTAATGGTATACAACGAAATCTATACAATGAATAGATGTAATTCGATGCGAGCATGTCGGCTGTTTTAACGCGTATGAAGGCTGGAGAAAGAGATATTTAGAATTTCTATTACTATTGTGAGTTCTCATACCTTTCTTCGGAACACGAAAGAATTGCAGGTTATATCACCTTTGAGGACCCTAAATAAAAACAGATAATCGAGTTCGTGTCGCCTGGAATATAAACTTTGACAATTAAAGAAATCACAGTTTTTATCGTAGCTATACCCGGTGTCATTAGAGAAATCTGTATAACATAAGGATATTAATTTTCTTTGGATGCTTTCCAATTCAGCAGAATCAGTTATTGTAATAGAATTCCAGACTACAGATACATAATAATAATAATAATAATAATAATAATAATAATAATAATAATTTATTTATTTATTTATTTTTATTTATTTATTTAATGTGCTGTAATAATAATAATAATATAATCCATTACAACAGAATCTATTAGTCGTAAAATAAACAAGTAAAGAAAATAAAAATAATGCCAAACTTGCGTTAACTTTCTACAGTTACGCATGTATTGTGGACGCATCTGTTTCTCGTTCATGTTAAAGCACAACTGAATAACATTTTTTTAAATACATATAGCCTATTGCAGGGATGCAGAACTCACAGAGAGAGGGGTGGAAGGTTGGGGAAAGAATTGGTTCCCCTTCCACAGTCCACCGGCGTTGACTTCTACGTGACTCGTCTACGACTATGTGGCGGATAACAATAAACTCGTGCTCACGGAAAAAATTACGAAAGTATTTTCAACTATAATAATTATAACAATAAACTGTTTAAAAATGTGATTTCTTTGAATACGGAAGTATTCATTTTTCCCATTGCTCTTTAAACTAGTACTTTCCGACCGATATTGCTTCGAATTCCAACTCTAGACAGTGAATACAAATTTAATCTTCTGTACTTTGTCATCTGATTGACGCGCGGCCATGAGAGAAGGGTTGAATGACGTAGTCCGGCTCGTGACATATGCTATACTGCATCGCTGGCCTATTGTAAGCATCCCATGATGGAATATACAAGATGTCCCATTTATCTTGTACACCTATTATAACTTTTTTGTTTGGATAGGTATTGGAATTTTTGTTTTTGAGCGTTATGTTAGAACGAGGGGCTAACATGAGTGTGGGGATTCGGTGCATGTAACTTCATTATGGTACAAGATACACGTGACGTCATCAATTTTTCAAATAGCATTACATTGATTACACACATTAAGACGAGTTCAAAAATGTATCACCTTCCTAATCAATAACAACAAAACGGAAAAAAAATGTACTTCCCATGTGATAATGTTATGCTTTTAGAGTGACAGAAGATGTTCCAAATGGTAAACATTCGAAGGCATTTCCCGAAAGACCGTATGACTGCTCGCCATGTTGCTGGCTGAATGGACACACAAGCCTGTCAAATGCGTTGCTGCATGTCGTCTGGTGTCAGAATTTTCTGGTAAACACTGTCCTTTACAGTTCTTCACAGGAAGTAGTCGAATGGCGACAGGTCCGGAGAACGTGCAGGCCACTGTACGTGGATTGTGGCGTCGACAATTGTTGTGGTTTTTTTTACATGTTAAGACAGCAAACACAACACACGACGTGTACGGACGTCAGTCGTCTTTAGTTTTGGGTAAGTTAATGCACAAGATGAATGGGACACCACAACAAACGGCACATTCTGATGGCATTTATTTTACATTTTGTTGTTATTATTGATTGGGAAGGTGACATTTTGATACATTTTTGAACTCCTCTTAATGTGTGTAATCAATGTAACATGATTAAAGTATGTAGTGTTATTTGAAAAATTGATGACGTCACGTGTATCTTGTACCATAATGTAGTTACCTGCACCAAATCTCTACGCTCATGTTAGCCCCTCGTTCTTACATATTTCTCAAAAACAAAAATTCCAATACCTATCCAAACAAAAAAAGTTATAACAGGTGTACAGTTGTCAAAAAAAAAAAAGTGGCCGCACTCGTGAACAGCGAAAATTTTCTAAGTCCACTTCGAGTCACGGCGATGTTACACGATGCATGTCCTTGTAGAAGGAGTTCTGTAACTATAGAATTAGTCCATATCTGCGTATCATAGACCAGCGGTAGAGTGCTCGCTTAATGATTCGAAGAGCGTGAGTTCGGGCCTCGTTTAAGTTTTCATTTTATTTTTTTAATCGTTCTTTCGTGATATAAATAATATCCAAATTATATTATGTATTCTGTTATCGTTCTTTAGCGTCACAAATAATATTCAAGTTAACATTTATATTCTGTTATCGTTCTTTATCGATATAAGTAATATTTAAGTTATTTATATTTTGTTATCGTTCTTTTAGCCATATATATAATATTCAAGTTATAATTTTTTATATTCTGCTATCGTTCTTTAGTGATATAAATAATATTCAAGTCATCATTTGTAATCTGTTATCGTTGTTTAGCGATATAAATGATATTCAAGTTGTCATTTATATTTTGTTATCGTTCTTTAGCGATATAAATAATATTCAAATTATAATTTATATTCTGTTATCGTTCTTAAGTGATATAAATAATATTAAAGTTATTAATATTCTGTTATTGTTCTTTCGCGATATAAATACTCTGATTTTATATAAGTAATTATTGTAATATAAATAAACATTTTTCTTTGTAAAAAGTTTATTTTATATAAATAATTTATTGTATATTATATAATATCTTATATTAATTAAACAAACCGATATTCATCATTTATATTGTTATCGTTTTTTAGTGATCCTGTATAAATAAAATTGAAGTTATTTATATTCTGTTATCATTGTTAGTGATATAAATAATATTCAAGTTATCATTTATATTCTGTAATCGTTCTTTAGTGACATAAATAACATAAATTTAATATTAGGTTTGGAAGAATAAAGTTGCATAATACTGGTGTTAGTTTTTTCTTTTTATATTATTATATTATACTATCTTCAAACACAATAAAATGAAAAGGAGTGACGAGGAATTGAAACTGAGACGTTGACATCTAAATTCCGACGTTTTTCCGACTGAATTACGAGGGCACAAGTAAAGAAACATTTGCGGAAAAAGTGGCCCAGTCCCCCTCCAAGATGTTCTGATGATTCGTAGAAGTTCATCCAGGATGCGGGGGACAACGGCTAATTGGGTTTTCCCGGTTCTGATCAGATCAAAAATCCTGATAGAACTAATATTTAACCCTTGCGGTGAATTTCGGTGAAATCCGGAGGGCCCAATTAGTCAAATACACTCTCTCACCACCACGCTTGGGCCCCTGGGATCTATAAAGAATCGAAAGAGACAGTAGTGTGCGGAAAACAAAGGGAAGTTAGCGCATTTATCCTTCTCAAGAAAAACTGCAAAGATGAGCAAAGGAAGCTTTTAACAGAAAAAGGAGCAACTTCTGCGGACCTCTGGAAAAAGAACTAAGGAAGAGACTAGTGAAGTGTTTTGTGTGGAGTGTGGCAATGTATGGGGAAAAAACGTGGACATTACAATGAAATGAAGAGAAACGAATAGAAGCATTTGAAATGTGGATGTGAAGAAAAATGGAACGTGTGAAGTGAACAGAGAGAATAAGAAATGAAGTTGTGTTGGAAAAAGTGGATGAAGAAAGAATGATGGTGAAAATGATTAGAAAGAAAAAAAGGAATTGGTTGGTTCATTGGTTGAGAAGAAACTGCCTACTGAAGGATGCACTGGAAGGAATGGTGAACAGGAGAAGAGTTCGGGGCAGAAGAAGATATCAAATAACAGACGACATTAAGATATGTGGATTATGTGCGGAGACTAAGAGGAAGACAGAAAATAGGAAAGATTGGAGAATGTTGAGTTTGCAATGAAAGACCTGCCCATGGACAGAACACTTATGTATGTCCAGGTTGCTTGGAATGCCGTGGCTGAGAACAGTCGCTATTTGAAAAGACTCTAATCGATTCCATGCTCACTCGACTGCAAGATGTGATCGAGATGTGGGGAAATAGAATCGTGGCTTTTTTTTTAACGATTAATTTTATTAACGTTCTAAGGCAGACGCCAGTAAGTTTGTTTTGTATATGTCACGAAACAGATTTTTGTTCGGAATAAAATCTTTTTTTCTTTTCATTTGCAGCCATAATGTCATAATAAATAATGATAAAATCATGGCATAATACATTCATGAACCTGATGTTAATTACTAAAATAATCATAAAAGAGAAAGAAGCAATTATGTATATTTTGTATCTCTGTCTTAAAAACAAAACAAAAAGAACATGAAAAGCACTATGTTGTATTCGAACGCAGGACCTCACGCATAAGAGGCGGAAATGCTACCATTACTCTATTAAGTAACACAAAGAATACTTGAATTATAACTGTAGATATCAGGCAAGGTGGTACAACAACATGTAACATCGCCTGTCTCCGAATTGTAGTGAAGATACCCGAAGGGAACTTTGCTTCTGGAGAGCAGCCACTTTTTCTTTTGACAACTGTACAAGATAAATGAGACACCCAGTATAATAAATTTCTCCAAGTAGGATGCAGAGTCCCTGTGTTTATAGGAATGGACTCTCTCACATTGTTGAGTTTATAGCATATGATGTAGATAGGAATTTCCATGACGACAGAAGTCGAATGACGTCAGTTTAATTTCCGTTTCATCAAATTCTTTCATTTTTCCTATGAATGTAGGTCCAATATAGATATTGCACGTGCATAACAGATCACTGAGTTATAATACATCATCATTATCAATTAGCTGTCATGGAATTAGGCCATTTGTTTACGTGATCCGGTCTCACTGTCCAAAACTATTTTCCTAGGTCTTTCTTGACTTCTCCTTTCTTTTGGGACGTAGGTCTTCAAACGTTTGGGTACTCTGTTTCTTGCCATTCTGTGTACGTGTTGAAACCATTTTGTTCTGTAATTTTCAATTTTTTTCTAATACTGGAACTATTTTTAATTCTTCTGCAATCTCTGTATTAGTTTTGTAGTCCATCTAAGTGTAACCTGCTGTTTTCCGCATGTAGTTCATTTCTACTGCTCTTATTCTCGAGTTATAATAATAATAATATTATTATTATTATTGTAGTTGTTGTTGTAGTTGTTGTTGTTGTTTTTGTTCAATGTTAACAACTAAATTGCGTCCAGTGAGGAATAAGATGAGAATAAATTTAATTTATTATTTGAGATCATAATAAGTTTCCGATTTCTCTAATTTATAAATTTATTCCTTTTCACGAGAATTCATGTAATTCCAGTAATAATTCCAACTAGGACTGATTCCTAAACGCACGTCCATATTTCATTTTGAGTAGAATGGGCCTAGAAGTAAACTGAAGTTTGAAATGAAAATATAAATGACCATAAAGTGGCTCTTTATATTAATTTCCTCGCCTCTTGAAACTTCGCTGTACTGAATAACAAGTATATGATATGTTGGATACTAATGTAGATTTACTTATCGGGCTGAAGCCATTAGCGATATTTTAAAGCTGTAAAAAGTAGATTATCTTTCTCTCTCTCTCTCTCTCTTTCTCTCTATATATATATATATATATATATATATATATATATATATATATATATATATATATATATATATATATCGCCTGTTTATAAGCTGGGGGATTCAGTTTCTGTTTGCCAAAGGAGGAGGAGTGCCGTCCGCATCCTCCAAGAAAGCAAACACGACTTCTATAATGGGTTTCACAACCTTCATTCCATCAATCTGTCATTTTCTCTTGCAGACATCGACGTGAAAATTGATTACAGGATCGAATTTGTGACACTGCCAATTATGGAGTGATCTGATTCTTTGTAAAGAGGAAAAGCAAATAGACGGCGGTTAACTCTGCCTCATTCCATTATAACATGGCATTTTCTGGCTGCAGTCAGTTTTCTTATTTATTGACGTTATTTATCTACTTCCTATCCACTTCTTTATGCTTTTGTACACTTATTTATTTATACAGTGATAACATAGCCTACTGTTACATTTATTCATTTCTCAATTCGGTATTTTCGCTTAACATGTAATTAACATTAGTCGATTATTTATTCCCTTATTTTAATGCACATTTCATATTATTCATTCCTTTAATTTGATTAATTTTTACTTATTTTGATGGTTACTTAATCTTTCTCGCGTACTTATTTTTATGTTCATTTCATTATTTATTTAATTATATTCATTTACTTGATTTTGTGTTTATTTCGACTCCTTTATTTCTTTAACTTTATGTACGTATTTACTTTTCTCCGTTTATTTCAGTCTCTCCATTTATTTAATCTAATTTTATTTTATTAATTACTTTCTATTTATGTATTTATTCGTGCAATTCAATCAATGTTTAGCATTGTCATAATTAAGTTTTCAAGGATGCAGAACACTGTTGACCTGTTCCAACGTTAGAATTCATCTATCATGTCCTTTAACAGTCAGTCGGTCCTGGTTTCTTCTGTCATTTAGAGAACACTTCATGATTAATTTTAGCATTTTTGACCAGAACATTCGCTTTGCATATTCAATCGAAATCGTTGTGTATGTTTATGTTTTTCCCAAAATGGCGGTTATTTTAAGTTACTGCAAAAATTCTTCATTCACTTCGAAGTCTGACCAATTTTTTCCTGCCGTTCTTCGCATAACTTTAATCTCAGCAGTTTTCAGAAAGGACTAGTGTTGCACAGGTTTGTTCTTGTGTCCGTATTTTACTGAGATTGAAAGTAATATTAACAATTTCTTGATTTTTTAAATTATGAAATATTAGTGTCAACATCCTACTCGTTAAAAAAAACTAAACTTCCTACATAGTTGAGTGTATTCACCATTTCAATAATGTTTTTGTTAATCAATAATTTGCTTTCCTTTCGGGTTTTAACTCCAGTCGTCATTATTCATTAGTTTAGATTTTGTTAAATTATTTTCTTTCAGAACAAAATTTTGTTTAATTTGTGACTTGCAGTCTGTAAATTATAAATATTTAATAGTCGTTTTAGTCATCCTTAATTATGATCATCATTATTGTTATTTTTGTCTACATCATAATAATAGTTATTGTAATTATCGTTACAGTTTCTATCATCATTTAATCTTTGTCTCAGTTATCGTTAATTATAGTCCCTATTATTATTATTATTATTATTATTATTATTATTATTATTATCATCACCATCATCATCATCATCGTTGCTTAGGATATCATTGTTAATCACTATTATGAGCATTATTGTTACATTTGAATAATTTCGAGGGAAAAATTGTTCCGGGGCGGGTATCGAACCCGGGACCTTTGGTTAAACGTACCAACGCTCTCCCAACTGAGCTACCCGGGAACTCTACCCGACACCGATCCAATTTTCCCTCTATGTCCACAGACCTCAAAGTGGGCTGACAACCGTCAAGCAACCAACAGTGAGTGCACACTAACTCTGTGTGACTTAAATTGTGGTTTTCTGTTACGTACAGTGACGTGTATTATGCAAATCACGCTTTCAGGAATAACTCCCTGTAAAGTTAATTTGAATATTATTTCAAATTAACTTTACAGGGAGTTATTCCTGAAAGCTTGATTTGCATTATTGTTACAGTTTCGATCATCATTTTAATCTTTGCGTTGGTCATCATTGTAATCGTAAGTCGACACTATACCTCTAGAGCAGAGATTGGCATTCGTGTGCATTTGTACTGCGTGTACCGAGTGATTTCACCCGTGTCTATTGTTTTGAAGATTGCCTAATCTCTTGGCGTTCTTGACTTTCTTGTCTCACTAAAGTCGATCCACAAATATCACAACATCAGCACTTAATAAGCGAAAAAAATACGTAATCAATCAATGTTGTACACGAACAGTGCCTTTTTGAGTCAGTTACAGCATGGCTAGCACGAGTGGTATTAAACGACGTTTAATGTCTCAATTGAATCTTCTGTGGAAAAGTAGTTATTAATTTTCGTACATATAAAATGGAACACAGTGCTCACTTTGTGGAAAAGTTATTACTACTGTTAGAAAATTCCATTTAGAGCGCCTTTACAGTATAAAAAAGCCACATGTCAGTATGGAGATATCGTAGGAGTGAATCGTGGGCATAATATTTTCATAATGATAAATTTGGAATTGATACATGTTTATTTAATCTTACTGTATATCATGACTGTATTATGCATCATTACAGATCTTTCTTCCAGAAAAACATTTCTTTTAATAAATACCTTTTTGAAGAAGCATTTAAACACTGTATACTGTTCTGAAGTAGGCTGACATTTTTAGTTGAAATTGAGATAGGCTAATTGAAGTTAAATAAAAATGTCTGCTAATGTAATTAGTTAAACTATTAAAGTCACTTGTTATATACGTCATTTATTTAATTTTGTTTGCACTATCGAAACAACTCGTTATTTTTAACCCATACTCATTTGTTAATGGTACCGCTTCGTCTGAGAACCGGTTCCTCGTGCATGAGATATGTACGGCGTTTCAGTCTTGCACAGTGTATGCACGCAGTGCAGGAATTTACCCATTACTGCTCTACAGATTTCTTTGGTAGTTTCTCGTTAGAGCATTAGCCACAGAAATGCTATTAATTTACTATCCTCTAAAAAGATTATTGTTAGTAACAAATTCCTTTTGCTGTGCACTCGTGGTAATTATTATGGTGATGTTTATTCAGAAAATTGTAAATGATGGAAGAGTAAACGAAAGTACCCCAAAAAACTGAGAAAACGCCTCCTTTTTCCACTTGGACCTTCTGGGATTTCATATCTACTCTCTGGTGCGAAATGTCGACGCTGTGCGTGAGAAGTAACCTCTGGATCCATACTTGCACGTAGTTTTAATGCGGTGCCTAAACCACGACTGCCACCACCAGAATGGGATGAAATGATACTAGAGGCGGCTCAGGTTAACCTTAAACACTTCGACCTCAAAGGGCCCATTGTGTCTGCCTATTTAACACCAAAAGGAAGGAGTTAATTAAACAGCATGGAACCTTAATGAATTTGACAAGCTGACCCTCAATTTGGCTTCGTGGTATTCTTTGCGCCTGATTTATGTCGTCGAATTGATATCGTACGAGACTTAATTAATCATTTGTTAGATTACAGCAACGAAGCCTCATTCTGTCTCATAAAATCAATTCTATGGATTTTTATCAGAGAGTCTCATTTTATGTTTTTGTATTTTCTAAGAACATAGTTCCCTACCACCAAAGCCGTATTTTAACGTTAAATCCTAATAGTTGTTTCTGAATTAGAGAACACGTATTTTGTTCATTCACGTGAATTGTATTGCATTATGATTCTGAGATTATTTGTCAAAAGCTGATATGTCCACAGAATATAAAAATAGGCTAATATGTAGACTTGCAGTTACGTTTAATGGCTGCTGGTATGAAATATGACTTCAACTATGGCTTAAAACTAATATATTCATTTCTAAGTATCCTGATTTAGAAAATGTAAGTAGACCTACAGTGGAATTGAAATTTAAAATTAAATAAATTATTAGGAAAGCATAATATAGCATTAGATAATAAGTTTGATAGGGCCTACACATTAATATTATTTGCATATGAATATTAGTTACAAACTCTTTGAATTATGATTACTTATTTTGTCATATATTGTTTCTAATATTATTACTTAAATTTTTTTCTTCCTCTTCTTCTTTCTGCCTTCTTACAGTGCAATTTTGAACCCTCGCCCATTAGCGTTGCTTATATGAAGGTAAACTCAATTAGGCTAATTTAATTTTTGTTTCAGTATTTAATATCTCCAGTATTGTTTAATGTAGACTATTTAATGTGTTGAGTATTGTTTAATATACTCGTGTACAATGGTTTTTAATGTATTTAACGTGTATTTTTGCAATAAATTATATATTGGCCAGTTCTGGCGAAAACAAATTTTCAAGATTTTTCTATATCGTATGTTGCCATCATATTTGTTCAGTGCCAACATTATCTTTAGACATATCAATTTTTGGCAACTAATCGAGAACATCAGAAATAAGAAAAATAAAAGTCGTCAAAAAGTGGCATATCAGCTTTTGGCAGATAACACAGATTTATGCCACATGTTCATTTTTCATGAAAATTTCAGTTACTTCTGTGCATAGTTTTCGGCGTCATCCTTGTTATCATAGTAATCATAGGCTACACCAAAGTTCTGTTCGAGCTTGCAGATAGTTCAATAGGTATCAATGCAAGGGATCTATCTCAGACAGTAACTGAAGACACCTTGTAATTCAGAAGATGAAAGGATAAAATTTTTCAAGTGTTATTTCGTTTCCTTCAACATTATAAATTTCATTTCACCAACACCTTAAATTTCACCTCTTCCCTTTAATCTCTCTCTTATTAACCTTTCCTTTTATCCGACTCACACACCACTGCAGCTAGAGTAGGAAGATTCATTTCATAATACCTTAGAAATCTAAAAAGAAATGCGAGCCTCCATGGTTTCAGGATCGGCATGACGCAGAGTCACCGCTGAGACATCACAGGGCAATTACAAGACAACCCAGTTCCGTAGACGGAAGCTAAAGGTCTATTCACACATCTCCGGGACGTGACGGTGCTTTCCGTGTCCGTATCCGTCCTTTCCGACATTATTTTTTCACGTCTGTTCTCACATTTTCGTTCCGTGCAGTTGTAACTCGGTATGATTTTTCAAAGGATCCCCAGTCGGTCTCTTTTGTTGCTAGAAGAACTATGGTCCACCCCGGTCATTAAGGGACGCGTGCGGAAATTTCTAGGCACGCAGTTGTCTAGCAGAAAGAGGCGCGTCGAATCGAATCGAAGCGAATCGATCAGAACAGAACTCATGAGCTACAATATTTATTCCACTGCCGAAATAGAATTTCTTGTTTCAGGTATGATCGTATGTTCTCGTGAAGCCTTAGTGAAAAAACAAATGAACAACATCCATTATTGGCGGCTTAATTTGTTTACTATTGAAAGTTATTGCTGAAATAGAATGTATACAAAAATCACAATGTAATAGGAACGAAGAAAAATTAATAAATCTTGTGTAGTATTATTCTAAACGTACTGTTCGGTTCGATTCCACTAGATGTGAGTGGCAGCAGACTTTTGGTTTCGATTCGGTTCTATTCCGCAAAGTGGGAGCGGGCCTTTATACAACAAATTGTACTTTCATTCAATCAATCACGAATTAATGAATGGTTAATTTTGAGTTACTGTGTGTATAAAGATCCGTTATAGAACCATTGTACGGTCAACTTCTTAAAACTAATACAGTTGCATACTTATATCAACAACAACAACAACAACAATAATAATAATAATAATAATAATAATAATAATAATAATAATAATAATAATAATAAAGTAACACCGAAAGAATATTGTCAATTTGTGTTTCGTCTCTAAATCCGCAGCGAAATTTGAAATGTTATGTAATAAAAAATAAAATATGACAACATTTTGCTTCTCTTACCTCTATTCGTCGTCACTCTCTCCTAAATGAATCACAAATATCTCTTGGTTACTGTCCCTGTCGTACTTCATAAAATTCTGTTCCGTTTTAATTGCATGTTGACCACAGAGAGACCAATTATGGGGACCGATTGTTGCAGCTCCATCACGCAGAAGTTAACACACTAGACTCAGCTTGGAGTAATATTGTTTTTCCTAACATAAGACTTTAGTTGATGCCAGATCATTTCCAAAGGTCGACATGGTTGGCGCAGTTGGTATAGCGCTGACCTATACCTGAGGTTGCGGGTTCGATCCTGGGCGTCTGTGTGCTTAAATCGACACGCTCATGTCAGTAGATTTACTGGCATGTAAAAGAACTTCTGCGAGATAAAACTCCGGCGCTCTGGCGACGCTGATATAACTTCGGCAGTTGCGAGCGTCGTTAAATAAAACATAACATTTAACATTTCCAAAGGATTTAGAACACAGTGGTACGGAGGAAGTCGTAACACTTCGTGTCCATACGAGGCTGCGAGCAGCTCCCTGCATGTTTCTTACTAATATTGGCTGATTTGATTTCCTGCAACATAACTCCCTTGATGGATATGGGATTGGGCACGATAATATTATTGTGCCTCATAAAGTTAATTATATCTTTAACATTACTGTTCATCTGTCATTGCTATCTTGCAAAAAAAAAAAAAAAAAAAAAAAAAAACTAAGGAATTTACAAGACTTTCAAGCATTAAACAAAAACACTTGTGAATTGTTTGAACATGTTAAGAAAGACTGCAATTAGTGTTAGCATTCAGGGGAGAATTGGCAACATTTATGTTTGCCTCAGAAAGCGGAAACAGAGATCCCAACCCCCGAGTGGACAGAAAAGGTGGGGGGGGGGACCGTCTTACTTCAAAAGGCAACCGCTCAGCGCAGAGAAAGCAGGTAGGCGGGAAGAGAGTATCACGTCCGTGAAAACAAAAAATAAATATCGGTGGCGAGCGAAAACGTTTTGCCGGCACGGATCACGGAGAAGCACTGAACGTGTCGGCGAATGCCGTTGCCGGAGATGTAGGAACGCACCGCTTTGTCTGCAAGGCGACGATATTTTATTTTCTCGGAAGATGCCGCCACGTCACGGAGAGCATCGTCACGTCCCGGAGATGTGTGAATAGACCTTAAATCTCTTCTATTGCCCACGCGTCGAACCACAGAACGCATGGTTACGAAGTGCGTACGCTATGCACCTAGCCAAGACAGCGGACGGCGGGCGTCTGTAACACGTCTATAAAACTTGAAGTAAATATTATTTATCGAACACACTGTAGCTACTTGAGATCAATACGTCCCTGATCCGCATTAGCAAGAAAGACCATTCTGCCACGTACGGTGGGCGCCGTCAGGTATACAAATCCTCGATCACTTTGTTGGAGTTGGCCACTTTGTGTGTGAGTTTGTCGTTTACATAAGACGGGGGGACGAAGGGACTTGTCATGAAGTACAAGACTAAATTAAACCTCCCTGCCAAGCTATAGGTCACTAATGAATGACCATTTAGCCTGATGCGGTCCGTGACAGAATTCGTAATTAGAATTTTCCTCCCCCCTTCCCTTGTAACCCATTTCTCGAACCATCCCCTTACTTGTTTGTTGGTTTCATAAAAGTAGACCCCGAATTACAAACATGTGTAACATGGGTCTACGCGATCTCCCAGTAATTAACTTGTAATAACATGAGACGCAGCCAGTGGCTTTAGACAAATAATCCTCTTCCTTCCGTTAGCTTTGTGACTTCCTAGACAAATATATGTTAACGAGTACAGGAATTCTGAATAAAACCCGCGGGGAGGTGAAAACTACACACCCTTAATTAATTTGTTTAAAGAGAAAAACTTATCCTCAATTTCAGTGCAAACCCAATTAACATTTACTTCATTATTATTGCCTTCAAATATCAGACTTTACAATATGTTTAGTTCGCATTATTGTTAAGATTGTGAACCAATATCAGATATTTATCACAAGCACCGAAACTCTCTTGTGACTTGGTTATTCCGGCGCAAGTTCCATTAAAAAAAACACACATAATTACTTCCAGTTCTTGTAGAAGGAGATCTTATGTTCTTGTTGGAAACCAAACTCATTCTACCGTTTCTTAAGAAAGGTTCTCTCTTATTAGAAGTATCAAGTTTGATGAAGATATTTCTAGACTAGCGTCATAATTGTTTCTATTAATAGTGTTTTTTTCTCAGTTATAAAATGCTGATATGCATGTACAGGGTGATCCGTTTGGGTATGGATAAAATAAAAACGCCGTAAAACATTTACTATTGAACTCTATTTGTAGAAACTTTGTGCAAACAACACTGAAAGATGGGAGATTCCTCAGAGCTCAACATGATCCCCCTTGCGCACCCTGCACAACTCATAACGGTGATGCAATTCAGCCCATGTCCGTCGTAACATAAGAGATGTGATTTGTTGAAAAGCTTGAGTAATTTTTACTCGTAGATCATCAATGTTTCTGGGTTTCTGTGAATAGACAATGTCTTTAACAAAACCCCACACGAAGAAGTCAGCAGAAGTTAGATCTGGAGAGTTTGGGGGCCAAGCCAAGAGATAGCAGCTTCTCGTACTGGGTTTCTCCTGCGACCTCCTGCATGTTTTTTTAACACAGAACCTGTTTCTACAAATGTTCCATACCACAACATTATGGAATCTTATTTAGGTACATTACGCACACCATACTTACATAGCATACCAAAGAACACATTGTGCCCGCTGTTGATTTGTAGTGGTCATTTTAATCATCTACGATTTTCATTTGTCCTTTCAGATTATGCATTGTTGATTGTCATATACAGAAACTCCCATCTTTCAATCATAATATAACCAACAAGAAATTTTTTCTACTCTCATAATAGTTTTATTATAATAAATTAATATTATCCATACCCAAACGAATCAGACTCTATATTATATGAATTATTAATACATGACGTGATAAAACATCAGTTATTTATGTTTTCTCATATGGTAGCTGTTAGATTACATCCATTTTCGGCTTTTTCCCTTTCAAAATTCTCTTAAATTTGTTCAGCACAAACAGTGAAAAACCGACTGAGACAAGTGACTAACAGGCTTACATAATATATTTTGTGAATTTGTCATTAGTCCGATAAGTTATGAAGTATCAGTAAGGTAAAGTACCCAAATAAGAGACACTTTTTAACTGCTTATAAATGAGGATGGGAATAGACATTTTTAATCGGAATGAGTGGAATGCATACAGCGTTTCGTCTATTTTTAGAATTTACAATACAAATTTTAGTCAGTTTTTATTACTACTTTAAATTATAAAAAAGTAAAACTGGCAAATATTGATGTTTTGGAAAGGGGTTCCAAATAAGAGATACCTGTGTTATTTAACTTTATTTTTTAATGTGGACAAAAATTATTATCATTTCGCAGAAAATTGAAGCAATATATAATATTGTGAAATCATGTAGATATTTTAATAAATTCAGGAACATTTTAAAATTGAAGGGGTCAGTGCAACAGTGATCTAACTCCTCTCAACAGAAATTCTGTTGTTTATTTGGCATTTTCCCAAGTGAAATAAATATGGTTTACGAAAAGAACACAAAGTCTGTCAAATCGGACATGAATGTACTAATCTTATTTCGGCTACTATTGCAAAAGTTAATATTTTACTAGAGAAAGAAAAATGATAGAATATTAAATTTCGATCTCCATATTTTAATTTTAAGTTGATTGCACTTATTTTGCCGACCCCTCTAATTGACATAATCTTATTTCAGTGTACTGAACAAGTTGGACAAATGAAAGGGTCTTCATCAGTGCTGCAGTCTTCGTGAGCCCAACGACGACATTTTGAACATTGAATCTATTTCTCCCCCCCCCCCTGGGCCCTGGTGTCCTCTGAAAAAAATTCAGTGCAAAACAAGCACTCTCCATCATCATAATTTTCTCCATAGGCCTATTCCAAGTCACCAGAGTAAATTAATTCCATTTCCACATCGGATTCTTCATCACTGGACGAACTCAAGTAGTGCTTCATGGACTGAGTTTTTCTGTGGTTTTTGTTGTTTTTCGAACAACTTCTTGCGAGCTCGATCTTTTCTTTGTTTTTCCTTATCTAAACTCGCTCTCATTTGTTTCTGATTAGAATTGATATTATGATAGCTCCTTTTCCTGCCCTGGATGACTTTACATGCGACTACCCACTGGTTGAAGCTTACGGCTCTTGAGGTGGTGGTTGTTGTTGCTGCTGCTGCTTCTGTAGGCCTAACTGTGGTGTAACCAAAGTCACCGTTTTTGGCGCGTGAAATAAATAATGGGAAAGTTGAGAGCGAATAACTTATCTTTGCCACGGCCTGTGGACATTAAAGCTGATAACTGCGATTGGCAGATTCCTTACGTCACATCTGTTTAGGAGGTGGTACCAGCCTCAGCCGAAGTGGCAACAAATGACACTGACTGGTCAGTGTACTCAAGGACACATCCCAGAAAAGCAAAGTGCAAGTGTCTTGCCCTTGACGCAGTCAGTGGGCAATAAGACAACTGTGATTGGGAGATTGCTTATGTGACGTGTTGAGTGTTACCTTTCTCAGCTACACTGGCAACAAATGCTCACTGACTGGCTTTTTACTCAAGAACACGCGCCACAAACGCTGTCACTGGCTATAGTAGCGATATGTACACAGGTCCAACGAAATTTTCGAAACCAGGAATCACACTTAAATTTAATAGTTTTAATAATTACACAAGATTTTTATTTCAAATGTATGGAGAATATTTTACGAATTAAGCACTTATGTTTTGATCTTTAAGTAAAGTAAATATTCTCGGACTAGCCAATTTTAATTGACTTTAGCTATTGATATTATTGTCATCTCGATGAATAATTAATTTTACTCATTAATAATGATAACTTAATCATTAATTTTATTGGTTCTTATGTAGTTACTGGCAGATAAACTAACAGGACTAGAAGCATTAACACTTTTCGTAAACTCTCAAAGGTGAACATCATAGAGATGCTATCTCTTAATAGGACCCCTAGGTATCTCTTATTAGGGAACGGAGTAAATAAAAATGAAATTGCTACCCGAGGTCATAAATTATTATCTTTCTTATTAGCAATATACCTTATTATATGCAACATTTTGCCAGCAATTTTATAAAATTAATATTAAATTTGTTGCACCTTACATTAACTGCTGTTCTCTTCCTCAACAAGAACCGGTAAAAAGTTCAAAGTATGAAAAATTACTTTGCTTGCTCTCAGCTTTGTTGCTTACTTTCAACTGAGGTTAGACAAAGAACACGATGTCCTAGAAGCACAAACATTGATTTACCATAGTTGTCGAGAGATGGCAAATTATACCGAGAAGTTAACAATGTATCTCTTATTAGAGCCCTGTCTCTTATTTGGGTACTTACCTTATGTAGCTTATATCAATTAATTTTAGCCAATAACTTTTGTTTTTTTTTTATACGATACGTTTCAAAAGTCATGCATATTTTCTGCTATAGATAAATGGATATGTTTTTCGAAAAGCGCTCGGACACGTCAAACGGAAAAAAAAAAAAACACACTTTCATTGTTGTGCGAGTTGTGACGTCATCGGAAACTTTTTTAAATGACACCCTGTATTTTTCTGTATAGCATCTGAAAGATTTTATTATTCTCCATGGTTACACAGACTATGAATTGTTTTATACAACAAACGTTGCTATGGTAACAAAATAAATAGTTTGATATCCTAATGTTTTGGAAGCAGTTTATTTGTAGAAAGTAACAGAAAATAACGATGTCATTAAGTGGAAGTGAGAGAATTGAGATTTTAATGACTATTAGATATGGTGACAGGAAACGTACACAAGATGAAATATGTGCACTTTTCAATGAAACACATCCAGACCGACCTCCTGTTTATCAATCTACTGTAAGTAGAATACAAGACAAATTCAATGAAAATGGACATGTGAGAGATGTCCAAAGATCCGGTAGGCCATCATCAACTACTGAAGAATTGGAGCTAGACGCTTTGATAACAGTGAAAGATAATCGACATTTTTCACTTACTGAATTACAATCTACATTTATGTATCGAGAACAACCATCTGGATACTGCTGCGTCGTAATAAATATCATCGTTATAAAGTGCAGCCCTTGCAGGAGCTATTGGAAGATGATGGACACAAAAGATTGCAATTCTGTGAGGCAATGACCATCCTCTGCAATATAGACCTCAATTTCGTATCAAGCTTGCTTTCCTCTGATGAATCTACATTTTGTCTGAATGGAGAAGCAGATAGACAGAAACTAACCCACGCTGGATGGTAGATGCAATTTCCCCACAAGATAAATGTATGGGCAGGGATTCTAGGATGCAGAGTTGTGGGCCCCTACATTTTTGATGATACACTCTATGGGGACTGGTATTTAGAATTTTCGCGCGAAGAGTTAATACCAGCCCTTGCCATTCTTCACCCAAACCTACAGGATCCTGACTTACCTAATGATTCCATCTGGTATGAGCAAGATAGGACTCCTCATTATGCTGCTCCTGTATGGCAATATCTGAATGAAGGTTTCCTAATAGATGGTTCGGAAGAAAAGGATTTGTGGAGTGGCCTG
The DNA here is from genome assembly GCF_040183065.1 of Periplaneta americana. NCBI lineage: Eukaryota > Metazoa > Arthropoda > Insecta > Blattodea > Blattidae > Periplaneta > Periplaneta americana. Next base: position 143,763,312 of record NC_091124.1, on the reverse strand, counting down.
CAAAATCGCCGGATCTTTCCCCCTCTTGATTACTTGCTATGGGGTTATTTGAAATGTAAGGTATTTGCTACGAAGCCTGCTGATATTGATGAGTTGAAAAGAAGAATACGAGTGGAGGATAGAGAAATACCACCAGCAGTCATTGAAAATGTTAAACAGGAATTTGATTAGTTTCAATGTTTGTATGTTTATAAATGAAATTATTTACATAACAGAGCTTGATGATATGTCGATAACCTTTTCCAGTAAAATAAATTTTAATAAAACATGATTATTTAGTAAGTAATATAAAAATAGATAAGCTATTGCCTGAAATTAACTTGTAAAAAAAATGTTTCTTATATCATCTTCCTCACAACCCTCAATTCCTTTGCGACGACGCGCGATCGCGTACCATTACTTTTTCTTCCCCCCATTTTCAACTTCTTTCATTTCAATTACTTCACTGATTATTCTTCTGATAGTAGGCCTACTCTCCATATAATTCCTTCGATATGACGTCTCCAATACTGTTAACACCAGCATGTTGAGGATCTGCCTCCGTCTCTGCAGAGCATCGCCGCCTCTGTGGCCTTCGTCCGTGATCAGGCTGATCACATATAATAGATGATCAGCCTAATGGACTTTGAAGACAACTTTTATCATTTTCATTATTACTCATTACGAGTGCACCTCAGCACATGTGTGGACTTCGGTCCTAGCTTCATATATATATCTATGACGTAGTGCAGAGGGCGGCCACTAGAGGGAACCCAAGAGTTGGAACTTAAAACTGAGACGATTCTTCCGACGCCGGGGTGGAATCCGGTGTGGCTTAGTGGATAAAGCATCAGCACGTAGAGCTGAAAACCCGGGTTCAAATCCCGGCGCCGGAGAGAATTTTTCTCCGTTCCATTACTCTTTCATCGCATTTTCATTATGCTGTCATCTAGCGACTGCAAAAGAAGTCACGTTATAAGCCTTAAGAAATTGCATGGAGAAATAGTATGCACTGTACTTCCATCTAGCGGTCTTTACAAAAAAACTCCTTTTCGACAATAGAGGCTCTAGTGGTTGTCCTCTTTTTTGTTATCATTTCATAACATAGAAATGGCCAATCTGATATATATATATATATATATATATATATATATATATATATATATATCTGTGTGCGTGTGATCAGGGCTTTCGTACAGGCAGCCCGGTTTCGATCCCCATCGAGATCGTGATAGTGATGGACGAAGCAGACGTTGCAGAGGACCCTTCTCGGAGCACTCCCGTTTCCCTCTATCACTCCACCCATACTCTGCACCTTCCCCTCATTTCATCTCTTATCTACTGTATTAAAATAGGCTGAGTTGAATGCTCCACCGCATCGCCTACATATTATTGGTATTATTGCTGTTACTGGTATGTTTTAAAAGTCACTAAAGTGTGTTATTGTTGAAAGTGATTGTACAGATTTTATCTAACATCTGAATGTACAAGTAATGAGAGTTCCTAGTTTTATGAATACACTTATAACCATATTTCTACCTTTGGGATTGTTGTATCTATTCCCACATTTCAAAGTAAAGTTATGATAATTTCATAGTTTATATTACATGTAGATAATATTAAAATGGATTTGAGGGAGGTGGGATATGATGGTAGAGACTGGATTAATCTTGCTCAGTATAGGGACACTACACGTTGCATGGCTTAAAATGCGTCGAACATGGACAAAAAAATCATGAAAAGTGAACCAGGAGAGAAGATCGTAGTGGCTGGCAACCATGTTACCTAAAAATCAATTTTTTATTATGAAAACTTTATTCTACGAAATAGTCATGAACAATTAGAAACTTTTAGCTTGAATAGCCGCTTATAATGGCGAAACTAAGAAATTTTTAACGGATTCGACATTCAAAGATGGTTTAAAAGACCAATATTAATTCAGATTTTCGAAGTATTCAATTTTATCCAATTAACTAAATTATAATCTGATCAATAATAAGTGTAATCCTTATAATACACTATACAAAAATATATTAAAGTTACAAATATACACAATAATCTATTTATAATTCTCCTATGGCGCATAAAATTTATAATTTCATTATATTTATCTACATATATTTAATTCTCAATTAAAACACAAGTAGAAAGAAATAAATTAACTTCCTCAGGGATCAGTATTAGGCCCCTTGCTCTTCTCTATTTATATAAATGGAATTTCCAACTCATTTAAGCACTGCAGATATCAAATATATGCAGACGACGTTCAATTGTATATTTCAGCCCGTCCCGACGCACTAAACGATAGCATTAATAGTCTGAATGAAGATCTTGATTCCATCTCTTCCTGGTCTCAACAATTTGGGCTTAACCTAAACGCATGTAAATCACAGGCTATTCTGTTCGCGAACCGTAGATTAATTCCTGAAGTCAACGACCTGAATATTCCACCTGTGAAACTGAATAAAACAATCATCCCGTTTAGCTCTACCGTCAAAAATCTCGGAGTACATTTCGAATCTAATCTCAATTGGGATACGCATATTAAATATACATGTAAGAAGGCATTCTCTATTCTCCATTCACTAAAAAGATTGTATCATTATCCAACTAAATTAAAACAGACGCTGGTACAGACACTCATTCTACCTCACTTCGATTATTGCGACGTTTTGTTCAGTGATCTCAGGATTGATTCCGCTCAGAAACTACAGCGTGTTCATAACGCGTGCGTCCGCTTCATTTGTAATGTTCGATACTATGATCATATCTCACCTTCTTTCAAGAAGTTATCGTGGCTTAGGTTACATGAGAGGAGAAATCTGCACTCACTTTCTCTCTTATATCGAATTATGCACTCTTCATCCCCCTGTTATTTATTCGCTCGATTTCATACTCTCTCTCGCTATCATAATATTAATACTCGATCACAACGCGATAACACGCTAGAAATTCCACTTCACGCATCGTCTCTGTATTCCTCATCCTTCACTGTTGCTACCTCTCGTCACTGGAACTCTCTGCCGCCTGAAGTCAAGGGCTGCCGAACATTGAATTCTTTCAAATCCAAGTTAGAAAATTATCTTATGACGAGTTGCCAAACTAACTTACTATTATGACAAGTGTTGTATTGCATGTTTCCACGTATTCACATTTTTTTATGTTCTAATGATATTCAACTTATTTTATATTTTTGTTTTCATATTTTCCGATAATGTTATATCTCTAATGTGATAAGTTGAGCTATATATAATCTTAATTTTCCTTATTGTGTGTACTTAGAAATATTGTACTCACTGTATACTTTGTACTGCAATATTTTATTACTACTATTAGTATTATTATTATTATTATTATTATTATTATCATCATAATTATTACTATTCTTATTATTATTATTATTATTATTATTATTATTATTATTATGAATAATTGTCTTTTTTTTTGTATGCCTCATTTATTTTGACCTGCTGTTCACATATTATTATGCTTTTTTCTTTCTTTCTGTATGTTATATATTATGTCTGATTTCTTCTTATTTGTTGTTTATTTTTTATTATTATTATTATTATTATTATTATTATTATTATCTTATTCAGTTTTGTGTGTAAAATTGTAGTGTAATTTGTAAATTTGTAGTGTTTTTGTAACGCAGTCTTTATCCTGGTTGAGTGTTAGAGAAGGCCGTATGGCCTTAACTCTGCCAGGTTAAATAAATCATTATTATTATTATTATTATTATTATTATTATTATTATTATTATTATGTGTATTTCACGTGTTAAATTTTATATTGCCTTTTTAACATGTTTCGGCCTGCTATTGGTCATCTTCAGAACTGGTTGTTGCTGGTCTTGGCACCTTTTGTTTTGTTTCCTGTGGGGGTGTGTTTGTGTAGTGTAATGTGGAGTCAAACAGTGTGTATGTTCTGAAATTGAGTTCTGTGTTGAGAATTTCATTTGGATGTGTTTTTGTATGTCTGTATATTTCGTATTGTTCTAGTGTGTGGCTTTTTGGTTGGATGTGTAGAATTTCTGTGTCTGTGTTGATGCAAAAACATCTCAACACACAAACAAACAAATACAATAACACAGGCGTATGCAAACTCAAATGTAACACCTGCAATAACATCTACATAGGACAGACAGGTAGATCATTTCAAACACGTTACAAAGAACACATCACAACCATAACAAAATTACAAAACACTTCCACATATGCAGAACACATCACAAATGCTAACCACATCTGCAGAGACATCAACATAGACATGGAAATTCTACACATCCAACCAAAAAGCCAGAAACTAAACACACTAGAACAATACGAAATAGCCTATACAGACACACAAAACACATCCAAATGAAATTCTCAACACACAACTCTATTTCAGAACACACACACTCTTTGACTCCACATTACACTATACAAACACACTCCCACAGGAAACAAAACAAAAGGCACCAAGACCAGCAACAACCAGTTCTGAAGATGGCCAATAGCAGGCCGAAACAAGTTAATAAGGTAATATAAAATGTGACACGTGAAAGGCACATAATATGTTTTCCGAAATGATATAATGTTAAAAGTTGTGTAATCAAGATGTACAAATAAATTAAGTTAGCCTAATACTGTGTTCTTAATCAAAATTATCACCCGAATTCTACATCTCACTGTAAAAATAAAATAGAGAATTTTCAGATTTCCAGGATTTAGAATACTCTTCTGAAAATATATAGCCTCGTAGTGAAGCTTCGCCGAATGTGGGTTCATTAACATAATTTATTCTATTTAAATCCTTTTATCACTTCCCAATGTATGCATTAATCTAACCCGGATATCCTATGTATGGCAAAGAAGATAGTTTTAGAATAATTTTTGAATTGTTTTAGTATCTCTTGCCACTCTGTTTTCTCAAGTGTCTTTCGAAAAGAAATACAAACAACTGATAGATTACAATACTAGCTTGTAAGTTATAATTCTGAACCTTATCCTTGTAGAACCTAGAGTACGACTATGCGATACAGATGAACACTTCTAGTGCTCTCTTCTTAGTGGTGCAGTAAGATTCTAGGAGCGGAGAGTGCTTTGTCAATGACAAGGGAACGCTCAAGTTTGTTTCCAAAACAAACATCAAATTACTATTCGCCGTCTTTCTCTGCATCCCGTTCCTTCCTCCCCCTTCTCTTTCTCTCTCCCTAGATCTTTCAGTCCGTCCCTCTCCTTCATGTTTGTTGAAGTTAGAGATTTCAGGGAATTTCTCTTACTGGTAATTACGCTGCGAACCTACGGAGAGATCTTCAAATCAGTTAATTTCACACCCTGAATTGTCACGAGTATTAAATACGTCTGAGAAGAGTGTGGTTTTGTAATTCTCAGTGAATCGATTGCAGTTAGACGCTGTATTTTATGTCGCGAAATTAAAATGAATTTGCCATTATCGAATGACGATGTAAAATATGATGAATAAAGCTACGAATAGGAAAAGAGGCATGCAATGTAGTCTATATAACAGAAAGGAAGACCTAGCTTTTGCAAACTACCTAACGACAGAGTTTTAAAGATATTAAAATGAAATAAAGCGACCTTAAAGTAGAAACTCAATACATTCGTTTAAAAATTAAGGCACAAAAAATAAACTGATGAGACTAAACCGAATAAAACACAAAAATTAATTAGGCCTACACTGCTCCGCCCATTTAGTAGAATGCGTTTTAGTCTAAAGAAAGAAGCAAAACAATACAACGTGGTCTGTTGTGACAAAAATCCAAGCCCTTGCATACCCGGTAAGGCACCATATCACAAACACGTTCACGTCTCAGTATTTCTGACAAAGTGAATGATACTCAAGGCCTAAAACGCGCAAATATTAAACATATTGCTGGAGAGTTTAAAGTAATATTTCTTTCTTTCCCGTTATTTATTTATTTATTTATTTAATTATTTATTTATTTATTTATTCATTCATTCACTCACTGATTCACTCATTCACTCACTCACTCACTCACTTATTGATTGATTGATTGATTGATTGATTGATTGATTGATTGATTGATTGATTGACTGACTGATTGATTGATTGATTTATTTATTTATTTATTTATTCATATGTTCGTTCATTTGTTCATTCATTCATTTATTTATTTACTCATTCATTCACTCATTCACTCACTGATTCACTCACTCAATCACTCATTTATTTATTTATTTATTTATTTATTTACTTGTTGTATATTTATTTATTTATGTGCTTGTTTATTTGTTTGTTTGTTTGTTTGCTTGTTTGTTCGTTCGTTCATTTATTCATTCATTCACTCATTCACTCACTGATTGACTCATTCATTCACTCACTTTTTATTTATTTATTTATTTATTTATTTATTTACTTGTTTGTATATTTATTTATTTATGTGCTTGTTTATTTGTTTGTTTGTTTGTTTGCTTGTTTGTTCGTTCGTTCATTTATTCATTCATTCACTCATTCACTCACTGATTGACTCATTCATTCACTCACTTTTTATTTATTTATTTATTTACTTGTTTGTATATTTATTTATTTATGTGCTTGTTTGTTTCTTTGTTTGTTTGTTTGTTTGTTTCCTTGTTTGTTCGTTCGTTCGTTTATTCATTCATTCACTCATTCACTCACTGATTGACTCATTCATTCACTCACTTTTTATTTATTTATTTATTTTTTTCTGGCAGAGTTAAGGCAGTAAGGCCCTCTCTTCCACTCAACCAGAGGATTAAAAGGAAATACATGATAATATAACATTAATGCAAAAAAAAAAAGTTATAGGTATACCTAATACAAAATCGAAACAGAAAAATATGCTAAGCCAGAGGATTATCGAACTTATATGCTTACTAAAACTAACTAACAAATTAAATTACATGATACTTTATGAACTAGTTACAATTGAGAATTCTAATACATACTCTAGGACAATGTGCGTTCTAAAATATGATGTTTCACTTTAGACTTGAAAGCGTTTAAGGTCGGGCAGCCCCTAAAGTCTGTAGGTCATGAATTCATGGCTGTTGTAAAAGACGCGGAAGTCATGTGAAGAGGGACTAACATTAGCGTGTCGTGTTGTGACCGGGTATACAGATTATGATATTATGTGGATAGATTATGAATTTTGAGTCACGTCATAGCAGAGATCATTTAATAGAACCTCTCAGTAGTCGAACTGTGGCATGATAATTATCTGTACTAAGATTTGTTTTATTTTAAAAGGAAGAAAATGTTTTATTCGTCGAAGGGAATGCAGTATAGAAAATGCTTTTTACATTCGTATTTGAGTCGTTCAGAGCAGAAGTGGTGTAAGTCAAAAATGGGTAATGAGGGTTAAAGTAAACATTCTGCAAAATAAAGCGCAAAGTAACAGTTAATATTGAATTTATTTAAATTATTAGTAGTCAGTGAAAGATATATTAATTGCTACTTTGTGCCGTATTTTACAGTATTTTTACTTTAAACCTCATTACCTAATTTTGACTTACACCACTTCTGCTCTGAACGGCTCATTTAGTCTGTGTTCATCGATATGAACACCCATATTATTTTTTACACTTGCACTAAACTTGATTTCAGTGTTATTTACAACTACGGCGGGAAGAACAGATTTTTTTAAATTTCTATAGAAGTCTCTGATTTCTTAGAAATATAGCCTGTGATTTTTCAGAGTTCAGAATCAATCCAAATTTCTGTGACCAGGAGGTCAGAGATTTTAAATCCGAATTTAATTTAGTTATACTGGCATTAATAATTGGATACATTTTATATGAACTTCTTTATTTGAAACAGTCCATACTGCCACCCCTTAAAATGTTTACTATTTAATTTGAATCATTCTTATATACGTTTTAAAATAAAAATATACTTTGAAGAATGTTTGATTCTATAGTAGAACATGGACAATGGAGAATTCGAAAAAAAAAAAAAACGGGAAATCATCATTTTTCTCAACGAGCCTTATGTACAGCTCTAGTGAAAATGTAAAGATAAGGTGGCAAGGACATATTTGGTGTAGAGAAGAGTTGTAGGAGGTATTTCAGAATTTTCTACACCGATGAGATCCTTGCATCCAGAAAGATGGAAAGTAACATCAACATAACGTTTTGATATTACCTTTTATTGGTGCATTATTTGTGAAGGACTACAGGCCTAAATACCACCATTCACCGCTGATTAGTATTCCTCCCATGCGAGAAAGCAGTCGGATCTCCGCAATAATGATGAACGCTACGACCGGCCATACTGCCGGTAAATTGTATATGCCGCTCACTGCAGTTATTTATGTAATACAGTCACAAATATTATTAAATTATATAGATTATTTTCATGTACTGTCATTTGAAAGATATGCATAGGCTAAATAAAATTACTTACCGGTACTGTTAATCTAAATACCAAGACAAACTTACTTTTACTGAAGAATAATGAGAGTGACTGACGTTGTGTACGCGTACGTGTTTTACAGTTAAATGTGTAGCTAGAATTAATATTTGTAGTTAAGAATTTCATTTACACTGAAACATTTTCCGTGCAATTCGGCATACTCTGATTTGTCAGTCTTTCAGTCTTTTCCACGAAGAAAGTACAGTAAAACTCCGATAAGACTCTGTTCAAGGGACCGCTTGTAAACCTCGTATTAACCGGGACAGCGTATTAGACGGGTATACTAATTTTGACTTATATACAGTATCTATTAGCATTTTTCTTTACTGAAATACATGATTGATGAAAGGTAATACAGTATTACTGTATTATGTAATTACTGTACTGTACGTCAAAGACATTTATAATATGTACTGTACTTAATTCTTTCGAAAAAGTCATTTAAGTAGTTTGTTGTGTGCGTGTTCTCCAAGTCCTCATGTTTACCACATTTCACTTTCCTGCGCTTACAGTAATTACATCCTCCCGACGTCGCAGCTGCAATGATTGCGTCGCGATTTTTTATTATTGTCCTTAATGTCAATGATGGGATTCCTAATGAATAAGAGCTTTTGTTTCTGACTAAGAGTACTGTTTTCATCGTATTTTCATAAGATTTCTAAATTTTCCCGACACAGAAAACACTTTTCGTTTAACACTCATTGTAATCACACTCACAGACACTTCTATATACTAAAGGACAACAAACTGACCAGCAAAAATTTCCAGAATTTTATTACGGCCGAGTGAGAAAAGTTTGAGAAAGAGGGTTAGCAAGAGAGTGGGGTATTGTAACTATATGTAGGCTTTGCGCGCTCAGGTAAAGAGTCGAATAAGAGAGCGTAACAAGAGGGTGGGGTATTGCACAGTATGAAGGATTAAGTGCGCAGGTATAGGGTCGAGTACCAGTACTTTTCAGGTTGATGGCACCAGTGAGTTCAATGTTTAATTGTTGTTACATTGCTGAAAAATACATCGAAAATATTCCACAAAAATAGCGTATTATGAGGAACTAGAGCGCAACAAACGGGGTATTTTATAAAGACGTTATGGCCTATATGAAATGTGCAGGAACCGGACAAAAAAATGTATTACACGGGATAGCATAATAAGCAGGCGCGTCTTATCGAGATTTTATTTGGAATGAATTTTATTACCATTGCGTGTTTTTTATTTTCAATGAAATACTGTTAATTTCCCACAAAAATTATTGTATTTCATGCACTACTACCGGATAAGTCGGCTCAAAAATTCTAAATATGAACCAAATACACTCGATAGTTTAGGAGAAATCGCTGTTTATAGAAAACATGTCAAGAACAATTTTTTATATAAAGGCTGCTAAAATATGTACTTCCATGAAGATGTAGGAATAAATTTTTGCAGCGTCAAAGTACGAGTGGTTTGCGTTCGTAATGAGATGCGAAATATTTTTTTTATAAACAGCATGAAAAATTCATCAAACAGTCCACCTCTTACATCGAATTATGCACACTTCCACCCCTTCTTATTTATTCGCTCGTTTTCATACACTCTCTTTCTATCATATTGTCAATATTCGATCACAATGCGACAGCACGTTAGAAATTCCACTCCACACATGATCTCCGTATTATTCATCCTTCACTGTTGCTACTTCTCGTCACTGGAACTCTCTGCCGCCTGAAGTCAAGGGCTGCCGAAACTTGAAATCCTTTAGCTTTAAATTGAGGCGGTCAGAAGTAAAGTGTGTAAGTGCACTTACGTTATTTTCCATAAAATGTGATTAAAAGTTACTAAGCATTCGTTAATTTTAAATGTTAATGTGCGATGCGATTACCAGTGAAAGTTTAAATGCTTTAGTTTACCCTGGATGCACTTAAACCATTTTGTTTAGAAATGTCACTTTCACCCCTTTGCTTCTAACCGCCTTAATTAGAAAATTATCTTATGACGAGGTGCCAAAATAACCTACTGTTATGACAAGTGTTGTATGTTTCTACGTATACTTTACATTTACATAGTCTAGTAATATTTACCTTATTTGTTTTTTTTTTTTAACTTTTGTTACATCATTTTCCTTATATTTCCTATCATGTGGGAACTCTTGTCATAATTTTTGCTTTTTTGTGTGTGTACCTAAAATAGTGTTTATCATGTGCTCTGTACTTCACTATATTATTATTACTATTATTATTATTATTATTATTATTATTATTATTATTATTATTATTATTATTATTATTATTATTATTATTGTTCTTGTTGTCTGATATTTCTATACATTGTATATATCTCACGCATTTTGACTTACTATTTACATTTTATTATGCTTTTCTCTTTCTTTCTGCATGTTACATGATAGACTCTATGTATCTCATTTCTATTGAATTATTGTTTGCATTGTATTATGATTATCTCTTTCAATTGTTTGTGTAATACATTTGGTGTATTTCTAACATAGTTTGACTCTTGGTTGTGTGTTAGAGAAAGTCCTATGGCCTTAACTCTCTCAGGTTAATAAAAGTTTTATTAAAATTAAAAAAAAAAGTAAATCCATGGCGCTACAGCCCATGAAGGGCCAAGACCGACCAGCTGGCTGCTGGCCTCTCGTCCACATGCCGAAGCAGAGGTGGACGATCATCCAACCACAATAGAGGTATCGTGTGATTAGCACGATGATCCCCCAGCCATTATAGCTGGTTTTCGAAACCGGATTTTGGCTACCTATCGTAGCTCCCCAAGTGCATCACGATGCTGGGTGGGTACCGGTCCCATACACTGGCCGAAACTTCATGAGAAAATTTCTTACCCCATGCGGATTCGAACCAGCGCGCATTCCATAAGAATAGAACTTTTGTTATTATTATTATTATTATTATTATTATTATTATTATTATTATTATTATTACGATATTTTACTTACTATAAATTTACAACATAATATATAAAATGTAAAGAATTTCGGCGCATTAAATCAAAATAATCACTTTTATCATGTAAAGAGATTGTTGTCGAATGTTGTCATGTTTATCGAAAACTGTTAAAATTGATTAAATCAATTTTTCATAATTGAAATGTTAAAAATTGTGGATGACGTTAGATCTAATTCTTTCTATGAATTTGGAGGATATGACAAGATCCTCTCACTCATATAGGCCTACACACTCAGCTGTTCTGGGAATAACTTTCAACTTCACTGGTGTTCTGAAAATCAAAGCAAGCACCATCACATCCATAACCGCATGCACTAACACTGTTTTACAGCAACGGAATTGAACTACAACGTTCCATCTGTACTGATTAAATGGGCAGCTGACAAACGGCCAGAAAGACAACACGGAGACAATAGATCCTTTGATCATCGATATGACAGTATTAAATATTAATCACAAAGGAATCGGTGCAACACAGTAGATACCTTGGTGGCAGTTTCATCTTTTGTTTCACGTAGTTTATCGAGCTGCGGACCGAGAGTTCTGCTTTAAAAGTGTGAGCGGCAAAGAAGACACGTTTATTCCGGATGCGGGTCCTCAGCGGATTTCCACCGGCTCGCCCTTTCCCCCCCCCCCGTCTCCTTTCTTATTTAATGACACTCTTAGTCGTGGAGATCAGGTGGAGTGTCAAATGAGAAATCACAAGAACATATTACAAAGCATGTAGAAATTAAACGTGAAGAGATGTGTGACATATGTCCTTGATTAACACTAGAAAAATACCTACGTTAATAGATTACACAATTACACTTTTCTTTCCTCCTCTTTCTTCACTTTGTCTTCTTTCAATTATTGTCATTAACACTACTATCACTATTGAACAGAATTTTCAATACTTACGTCAAAATATTTGTCAATGTCACAGACAGTACCTCAATATTATATTTAAAATAGCTTTTTCAATTTCGTTCTCACAATATGACTCAATATCTCTATCAATTTTACCGTCACTGTCACCACAATATTCTAGTTACAGTAACTCTCAATTCCATTGTCACAAATATAGCTACTATATAGTCAATAACATCATAATTTATTACCTCAATAATATAGTCACAGTAAAACTCAAATCAATTGTCAGAATCATATCAATATCTCAATCAACATAATCTTCAGTATCATCTCAGTATTATGCTACAATAACTTTTAATTTAATTCTCACAATCATGTCAGTATCTCAATCAATGTCATATTCATTCTCATATCAGTATTATAGTTACAGTAACTTTCAATTTAATTGCCAGAATCATATCAATATCTCAATCAACATAATCTTTAGTATCATCTCAGTACAGCTACAATAACTTTCAATTTAATTCTCACAATCATGTCAGTATCTCAATTAATATTATCTTCATTCTCACGCCAATATTATAGTTACACTAACTTTCAATTTAATTCTCACAATCATGTCAGTATCTCAATCAATGTTATCTTCATTCTCACGCCAATGTTATAGTTACACTAACTTTCAATTTAATGTCACAATCATATCAATATCTCAATTAACATAATCTTCAGTATCATTTCAGTACAGCTACAATAACGTTCAATTTAATTCTCACAATCATGTCAGTATCTCAATCAATGTTATCTTCATTCTCACGCCAATATTATAGTTACACTAACTTTCAATTTAATGTCACAATCATATCAATATCTCAATTAACATCATCTTCAGTATCATCTCAGTATTACAGCTACAATACATTTCAATTTAATTCCCAAAATCATGTCAGTATCTCAATCGATATCATCTTCAATCTCACGTCAGTAGCATAGTTACAGTAACTTTCAATTTAATTGTCACAATCATATCAATATCTCAATTAACATAATCTTCAGTAACATCTCAATATTACAGCTACAATAACTTTCAATTTAATTGTCACAATTATGTCAGTATCTCAATCAATATCATATTCATTCTCGCATCAGTAGGCCTATTATGGTTACAGTAACTTTCAATTTAATTGTCACAATCATATAAATATCTCAATCAATATAATCTTCAGTATCATCTCAGTATTATACTACAATAACTTTCAATATAATTCTCACAATCATATCACTATCTCAATCAATGTCATCTTCATTCTCGCTTCAGTATTATGGTTACAGTATCTTTTTATTTAATTGTCACAATCATATAAATATCTCAATCAACATAATCTTCAGTATCATCTCAGTATTATGCTACAATAACTTTCAATTCAATTCTCACAATCATGTCAGTATCTCAATCAATGTCATCTTCATTCTCGCGTCAGTATTATGGTTACAGTAACTTTCAATTTAATTGTAACAATCGTGTCAGTATCTCAATCTGTGTCATCTTCAGTATCATCTCAGTATTATAGCTATAATAACTTTCAACTTAATTGTCATAATCATGTCAGTATCTCAATCAATGTCATCTTCAATCTCACGTCAGTAATGCTACTACAATAATTTTCAATTTAACTGTCACATTCATGTCGATATCTAAACCAGCGTTGTCTTTGGTATCACTTTAGTATAATAGTTTCAGTAACTTTCCATTTAATTCACACAATCATGTCAATATCTCAATCAATTTCATATCGATATAATAGTATTGTCTATTTCAAAGTAGATTCCTTTAGAACAATGAAACTCTTCTCACAACGCTGTATACATTTTTTAAACATATGCGTATACCATTTCTCGCTAGCTGCAACAAGATAGTGGAGGAGGCGGCTTTCATCTCTCAATCACTTCGAAGTCACTTGTCTCGCAACTCTTTCCTCCATAATTGGAAATTTAAAAAAAAATAACAAAGTACGAGATCTGAGCTATACGTTGGATATTCTTAAAGCGTTCGGTAAGATTTCTCACTGCCACTCCAGTCTTATGTGATCTCACGTTTAAGTAGAAGCCACTTTTCTCGCGTAAAAGTATTTCTTTCTTATTGTTAGTGAAATATTCAAATGTCTTCTAAAGAGGATAGTGTAATATTTATAATAATTGGTACTCTGTCCGTGGGACACCCAATGCTTAAGAATGATCGCTTTTTTGTCAGGACAATCAGCATATTGTCAGCATAACGAGGATTAATGCGAATCTTTTACGTGGATAAGAATCCGCGTATTTGCACACAAAACACTGCTACCACGTTTCAAGATTAAAATGTCTCAATCAATAAATTCACACAACTTTCCTAAATACAATTTCAACACCAATTTTCTAACAAAAAACAAAGAAATTGATCGGAAAAATAATGACACCAGTTTCAAGCGGAATAATAAAAGTATTCTTTCTTCTCATAGCTGCAGTGGTGCTGTTAAGATACTGTTGAGCAACATGATTAACGATTGGACGCGGGTTTGATTCCCGCTTGGGGTGATTACCTGGTTGAGTTTTTTCCCTGGTTTTCCCCAACCTTAAGGCAAATGCCAGGTAATCTATGATGAATCCTGAGCCTTATCTCGTCAAATTTCATCTCGCTATCACCAATCCCATAGATGATAAATAACCTCGTAGTTGATACAACGTCATTAAATAACCATTAAATAACATTGGACCACTCCGCGAGACGCAAGAGCTTCGCATACTGTCTATAGCGCCAGGCGTTCAGTGCCAATATGTCTCTGCTCGGGATGAGCCCTAAAGAACTGGTCATGGATCTAAATAATAATAACAATAATTATTGTTATATTAAATTATTATTATTATCATCATAATCTTCTTATAAACCAGTAATATTACCTGTTGTTCTCTATGCTTGTGAAACTTGGACACTCACTCAGAGAGAAACAGAGGTTAAGAGTGTTTCAGAATAAGGTGCTTAGGAATGTATTTGGAGCTAAGAGGAATGAAGTTACAGGAGAATGGAGACAACGCAGAACTGCACGCATTGTATTCTTCACCCAACATAATATTAGGAAAATTAAATCCAGATGTTTGAGATGGCAGGGCATGTAGCACGTATGGAAGAATCCAGAAATGCATGTAGAGTGTCATTTAGGAGACCTGAGGGAAAAATACCTCAGATAGGCGGAGTCTTAGAGGGGAGAATAATATTATAATGGATTTTAGGGAGGTGGGATATGATTGTAGAGACTAGATTAATCTTGTCCAGGTTAGGGACCGATGGCGGGCTTAGAATGAGATCGGCAATAAATCTCCGGCATCTTTAAACGTCATTACTAAATACGTATTATTATTATTATTATTAGTATTATTATTATTATTATTATTATTATTATTATTATTATTATTATTATTATTATTATTATAGCCTATGTTTCCGACGTCTTCAAAATTAATATGATGACAAACTAGAACTTGGCCTTACCGTACTACCTGAGGAGTTCTGAGCGAACTAAATTCGCCTTTCACTCACTCAGTCTAACGAGTACAGGGGAACACTTTCCTTCGCTAGTGAGGACTGCGACGTCCAACTCTCTCTCTCTCCTTCCCAGCTATCTTAAGCTAATCTACGTAAAGATTAATTTTTTGGACTTACAGAATTATCTGTTATGGTTACCATTGATTATTAATAGAGAAAAATTCGCTCTGGCCCCGGGGATCGAACCCGGGACGCCCAGTTCTATGCACTGGGTGTTCTAACCACTGAGCTACGTCGATGCTCAATCCACAGTACCGGATCGAATCTTTCTCCTTTGGTACTTCCCCTTAGGCTGCGGCCACAGTGGAAGCGTCGAGCGGCGCGGTACCGCTCTCGAAAAATTGAGGAGTGGGGAGGAAAGAGCGTTGGTGTGGCCATATAGCGCAGAGTTGGTGAGCGGCGCGGCTCGGCGCGGTGTGGAGATGAGATCATGGCAGTGTTTGCTTTTAGGCAATTCTTATCTAGAAAGAACAGCTTAAAATAGGAATGGAAGAGAATTTTATGTTCATCCATTTAATAAGAGATGTGAACCTCTGAGAATTTCATCGTTTGTATGGAGAATTAGGGACATTTCCAGATAGATATTTTAAGTATACTCGCATGCCTATTACAACTTTCGACTATTTTATAAATAAAAATAAGGAGCGACTACAGAAGCAAGCCATCAAATTTCGGAGATTTATCACTATTGCACAATGGCTAATCATTATATTAAGATACAATTATTTTAAAGTTAAAGACACAGGATCATGCATTCTTCGAACAATGATGCAGGTAGGCTATACTGCATATAAATTAAATTAAATAAAAATAGTCCTACGAATCCTTAAATTTTTGTGTTGATGGAATTAAGTCTCATTCATTACGAATAATTGCATGGGCTGCATCTTACATGGCAAAAAAACACATGTATATACTTACGAAAATTTAACATTAGAAATGAGCAGTTTTCAATATATTTCTTTTCTTTTTTTCATGTTGATTTATTGCATTTAAAACTTCTTACAATTGTGTGCTGTGCAATTTTAATTTTTCCACTGCACTTATAGACCTAATTATTACTTTCAATATGCGGCAAAAGAGACATTAAAAATTGTGCTCCGTACTATTGAAAATATGCTCTCTTGCCGTTGCTTTATTAACAGGATGTCGAACTACTCTAGTTTCAGCATCAATTATTTTTTTATATTATTGTATATATATATATATATATATATATATATATATATATATATATATGGTCCTATTTTAAATAACCAATTATTGATACATAGATTTAACATAAATATATTTTTATATATATCTGATATATATTTAAATAATTTAGATTTATATTCGAGCCCTTCGCTTTGGTGTTGAGGCATTCGAAGACATATTCGTCTGAAGTGATACGTTATCATCGCTGATAATTGTCTTTACTTTCTCCCAAATCAGGACTGTTTGGAGTCGATGGGATCTCCCGGAAGGAAAGATTTCCTACTGTCCTATCAGAAAGGACGACGTCCTTCATAAACATCGTCAGGTCGAAAAACGTCGATAACGATGCGATGTAGCGACTCAAGAGCTTCGGAACCGCTTCGTATTTTTGGGAGTTTCTGGAGTTCCTTCTCAAATTTATCTTTTAAATTCTACGACTTATTTTTGCCACGTCTTCTGAAATAGAATGCAATAATGAATATTTAATGAATTAGTGACTGAAATATTAATATATTCTAATATTAAGTCTTCTACTACGTTAAAATGAACAAAATTTAAGGTAAATTTCTAACATTACTCTTTCTTGTAGGTTTATAACCACAGGGACATCATTGCGATCACTCGCATTTTCCTTCAGGGTAGGAAAATTTACAGCAATTGTAATGGCAAGAGAAACGTGTGAGGTAATCTAAAATGAATCGATTAAATAATTTATACCATAACTAAATAAGGAAAAATTAAACGAAGTAGTCAGTGATTACTACGAACGTTGTGGTTACCTAATTGCTTCGTAACAAACGACGAAAAGCATGGTCAGGTAAAGGGTCCTGATAAATTCAGTTGCAGATATTTTAATTTACGTAGTATTACTACAGAGTATTGCTGGCGCAGACTAAACATTTTAACCATTGATTTGGTGGGAAGAGGAAAACACAGTGGTGGAGGCATTTTCACAACTTTACACTTTTCAATTTGTTGGAGACCAACAGGTTCAATGTGCCTGAACTATCGAACTCAATTGTAAAGGTATCATTTGTACTTATTGAAGTTGAAGCCTATCCTCTAAAACTTTATCTTATGAGGCAATATCTAGTGAGAGAACTAACGCCTAGAAGGGAAAATTTTAATCAACGTTTATCTAGTGTTCGAAAAATAATACGTGGAATGTGTTTTCTGAATATTGCGTGCTAAGTGGCGATTCACGAATAGAAATATGGACACAAATGTGAAAAGAGCCAGCACATATTATAATCTTCCATTTGAGAAAAGATTGCGACAAAGAATGATCTGCATTATCATGAAACGACTTTACAAATTAGAGAACCGATGATGTGCAAACTCATTAGAACTCAGATCGCAGGAATAATAGTTGCAGTGAATTTGCTAGACAAATAAGGATAACTTCACTGATTATTTCAATCAGTCGCAGATGTTAATGTAACATTATAATTTGTACTTAATAGATTGTGTTTTTTTCATAACAGAAGTGCCAGTTTCTTGTATGAGATTGTAAATAATAATAGTTTTAATCCTACCGGTATTTCTTTGCTTTAACGATCGTTAATCGTAACAACAGAAATATTTAAATCACATAATTGTACCTTTATTTCGGAGTTGGAATATGTTTAATATTGTACGCAGCACTGAGTGTTTATCCCGACAATATTGTACGAAGTATGATTAATAATAATAATAATAATAATAATAATAATAATAATAATAATAATCATCATCATCATCATCATAATCATCATCATCACACGGCCTATTATAAAAATATTATTCGCGTTCAGTAAAATGTCTTTCTACGTATTCCTCGTCATGGAGAGGTTTTTGAAGTTCTTCTCCCAATTATTCCACAGGAATATTCGGGTTTTCACTTCTTAAATGATAACTTCTTTCTCATTTCTTGACAATTCATACTTGCAATTGTGAGCGGCGCCGCTAAAATCTCAAACAAGAGCGTGCGGCCAGCGGCGTGTAGCGTTGTCCTTGAACCAACTTCCCCTCCAAAATGGCGCTCCGCTCACACTATGGCCAGCTGAATTTGCTAACATGCGTTTGTGATTCATCCACGCCGCCACTCAACGCGCCGCGCCGCCAGCCGCTTGCACTGTGGCCGAAGCATGTTAGCAAATGCAGCTGGCCATAGTGTGAGCGGAGCGCCATTTTGGAGGGGAAGTTGGCCACAGTGCAAGCGACAAGCGGAGCGGCGCGTTGAGTGGCTGCGTGGATGAATCACAAACGCATGTTAGCAAATGCAGCTGGCCATAGTGTGAGTGGAGCGGCATTTTGGAGGGGAAGTTGGGTCAAGGACAACGCTACACGCCGCTAGCCGCTCTCTCTTGTTTGAGATTCTAGCGGCGCCGCTCACAATTGCAAGTATGAATTGTCAAGAAATGAGAAAGAAGTTATCATTTAAGAAGTGAAAACCCGAATACTCCTGTGTAATGACTGGAAGAAGAACTTCAAAAACCTCTCCATGACGAGGAATATGTAGAAACACATTTTACTGAACGCAAATAATATTTTTATATGTCGTTTGATTATTATTATTATTATTATTATTATTATTATTATTATTATTATTAATCATACTTCGTAGAATATTGTCGGGATAAACATTCAGTACTGAGTACAATATTAAACATATTTCAACTCCGAAATAAAGGTACAATTATATGATTTAAATATTTCTGTTGTTACGATTAACCATCATTAAAGCAAAGAAATACCGGTACGATTAAAACTATTAGGTCAAAAGTAATTATTTACAATGTCATACAAGAATGTTGACACTTTTCTTATGAAAAAGCACAATCTATTAAGTACAAATTGTAATGTTACATTAACATCTGCGACTGATTGAAATAATCAGTGAAGTTATCCTTATTTGTCTAGCAAATTCACTGCAACTATTATTCCTGCGATCTGAGTTCTAATGAGTTTGCACATATCATTTCTGTCAATTTGTAAAGTTGTTTCATGATAATGCAGATCATTCTTTGTCGCAATCTTTTTCTCAAATGGAAGATTATAATATGTGCTGGCTCTTTTCACATTTGTGTCAATATTTCTATTCGTGAATCGCCACTTAGCACGCAATATTCCGAAAGCACATTCCACATATTATTTCTCGAATACTAGATAAACGTTGATTAAAATTTTCCCTTCTAGGCGTTAGTTCTCTCACTAGATATTGCCTCATAAGATAAAGTTTTAGAGGATGGGCTTCAACTTCAATAAGTACAAGTGATACTTTTCCACCTGAGTTCGATAGTTCAGGCACATTGAACCTGTTGGTCTCCAACAAATTGAGAAGTGTAAAGTTGTGAAAGTGCCTCCATCACTGTGTTTTCCTCTTCCCACCAAATCAATGGTTAAAATGTTTTGTCTCCACCAGCAATACTCTGATGTAATATTACGTAAATTAAAATATCTGGAACCGAATTTATCAGGACCCTTTACCTGACCATGCTTTTCGTTGTTTGTTACGAAGCAATTAGGGAACCACAACGTTCGTAGTAATCACCGATTACTTTGTTTAATTTTCTTTATTTGGTTATGGTATAAATTCTTTAATCGATTCATTCTAGATTATCTCACACTTTTCTCTTTCCATTACAATTGCTGTAAATTTTCCTACCCTGAAGGAAAATGCGAGTGATCGCAATGATGTCCCTGTGGTTATAAACCTACAAGAAAGAGTAATGTTAGAAATTTACATTAAATTTTTCTTCATTTTAACGTAGTAGAAGACTTAATAATAGAATATATTAATATTTCAGTCACTAATTCATTAAATATTCATTATTGCATTCTATTTCAGAAGACGTGGCAAAAATAAGTCGTAGAATTTAAAAGATAAATTTGAGAAGGAACTCCAGAAGCTCCCAAAGATACGAAGCGGTTCCGAAGCTCTTGAATCGCTACATCATTATGGGCGTTTTTCGACCTGACGATGTTTATGAAGGACGTCGTCCATTCTGATAGGACTGTAGGAAATCTTTGCTTTCAGGAGCTCCCATCGACTCCAAACAGTCCTGATTTGGGGGAAAGTAAAGACAATTGTCAGCGATGATAACGTATCACTTCAGACGAATATGTCTTCGAATGCCTCAACACCAAAGCGAAGGGCTCGAATATAAATCTAAATTATTTAAATATATATTACTTATATAAAAATATATTTATGTTAAATCTATTTATCAGTAATTGGTTATTAAAAATAGGGCCATATATACTAATACAAAAAAATTATTGATGCTGAAACTAGTGTAGTTCGATATCCTGTTAATAAAGCAATGGCAAGAGAGCATTTCAGTGGTCCGGAGCATAATTTTTAATGTCTCTTTTGCCGTATATGAAAAGCAATAATTATAAGTGCTGTGGAAAAATTAAAATTGCACAGCACGCAAGTGTAATAAGTTTTAAATGCAATAAACCAAAATAAAAAAATGAAACATATTGAAAACTGCTCATTTGTAATGTTAAATTTTCGTAAGTATAAACATGTGTTTTTTACCATGCAATTTTTCGTAATGAATGAGACTTAATTCCACCAACACAAAAATTTAAGAATTCGTAGGACTATTCTTATTTAATTTAATTTATATGCAGTACAGCCTACCTGATTCATTGCTCGAAAGATGCATAATCCTGTGTCTTTAACTTAAAATAATTTTATCTTAATATAATGATTAGCCATTGTGTAATAAATATTTGAGGAGAAAAATTCTGTCCGGCGCAGGGGATCGAACCCGGATCCTTGGTTCTACGTACCAAGCGCTCTGACCACTGAGCTACGCCGAATTCAATCCACAGCACCGGATCGAACTCTCCTCCTTGTATGTTTCACTTTTGGCCTGACTCCAAGTTGGGCATATATGTTGACGTTTTATGTCCCAGTCAACTGCCACGAATGTTTCTCCTCAAATATTAATTTCCAATATTACAGATATTATTCTGTAGGACAAATTAATAAAAATATATCTTTAACATTGTGCAATAGTTATAGATCTCCGAAATTTGATGGCTTGCTTCTGTAGTCGCTCCTTATTTTTATTTAGAAAATAGTCTAAAGTTGTAATAGGCATGCGAGTATACTTCAAATATCTATCTGGAAATGTCCCTAATTCTCCATACAAACGATGAAATTCTCAGAGTTTCACATCTCTTATTATTAAATGGATGAACATAAAATTCTCTTCCATTCCTATTTGAAGCTGTTCTTTCTAGATAAGAATTGCCTAAAAGCAAACACTGCCATGATCTCATCTCCACGCCGCGCCGCGCCGCTCATCAACTCTGCGCTATATCAAATACTCTCTAACAGTAATACTGGAAAGCTTCCCTGTTTAGCATTGCAAACGGCGGCGAAAAGTGACTGTGCTGCTATCCAGCGGCTTGGATTGTTGATACACTCCGTGCGGCGTGCTGGGTTACGTGAGGAAAAGCGGAGAGGTGTGCATTTGATTCAATAAGAAAATGTAAAGCAATAGCATTATTTAGAGTCACAATGTTCACAACATTTTAATTAATGAGAAGTTACAAAGTTATTGAAATAGAAATGAACTGACACAGT
Source organism: Periplaneta americana (assembly GCF_040183065.1). Taxonomy (NCBI): domain Eukaryota; kingdom Metazoa; phylum Arthropoda; class Insecta; order Blattodea; family Blattidae; genus Periplaneta; species Periplaneta americana. The sequence continues at coordinate 143,740,766 of NC_091124.1, read as the reverse complement.
TCTCGAATTTTCAAATGTAATTACGATTTAGTTGTGCATGTCTTTAGAAGCTTTCATACTTCGCCTATTTCGTTTCTTAGCTAATGGTTAATCACTTTATTTTTGATGTAACAATTTATTAGTAGACTACATCGAAATATTTGTCAGTGAAGATACTGACACAGTTTCTGCTTTAGGGATAAAGCATGTATCTTGTATGTTATCTATTACATCAAGCAGATGTGATTTTAAAATCTCTGCAGGCATAGTACCTTTCGATAGAAAATAACCTATGGTTTGCTTTAAATTTTTGCACATTCTTCAAATAATGAAAACATTTGCAAGTGGTACTTCTGAAATTTTTACGTCAGTTGAAGTTTGTTGATTAGGTGTATTTGTACCTAATTCAATGAATCCCTCGAAGTGTGTGCTTTAGCTTTATAAGTTATATTTTCCTTCAAAGACATTTCATCTACAACAATAATAGTTAGAACCTTTTCATTCAATGATAGAATATCCGATTTTATTTTTAATAATGGATTGTATAATGGTGGGATTTATACCGGGGCCTATACCAAATTCATGAAGTCAATTTTGGAGAGATCTAACTGTTGATAAACATAATTTTCTTTTTAAAAATCTTCAGCCTTGAGGTGAGCAATAATGGAATGTTACGGCAAAACTTGTCGTAATTGGAATACCGTCTCCACATTTCCTTCTTTTTAAGCGCACTTGGGGCTAATCTTAAACAATTTAAATTAAATCAGCGTTTGAATTTGCTGTGTTCGTAGCTGTCATTTACACTTGAGAAATGTTTCATCTTTTACGAATTCTTGAATCGTAAAAAAAAAAAACTTTATTTAGTAAAATATTAATAATGCGCACTGCTTGGTTAAAAAAAATTCAAGACTTTCAATTTTTGTATACAGAGGAACTATAAAGAAATTGTTTTGTATGAAGAAAGTAAAGTAGATTTATGCAGTTTGGTAAGTGATTCAGTTAGCATAGAGAATATTATGTAATTGCTAATGTATTATCTAATTACATGGTAGAGAAGTATCGTCCGTCGTTTCTGTCTGATATCAGAGAACTCACAGCCTCCTCGATGCAAGATCTAATACATTTCTCTGGGGCCTTCGCGGTTCTTTCAGATGTTTTGATTTTGACCCATATTTCCGGAAGAAGGAGCTGTTGAATTTAGTGAATGAATAATTGTTACCTTCAGTCTGTTATTAAAAACAAAATATTAAAAATTTACAGTCCTACGACTGATTTGAAACTTCAGTATACTTTTCCAATTTATTACACTTCATTTTTACTTACCCCTGATGTTCCAAATTATTAGTTATTGAAGTCCGATAATCTAAAGTGATCTGAATATATTCTGTGACTTTTATACAAATATTCTGTCCCTCTAATCAAAACGTTTCGTCTAGAACTGTTGACAATGTTTTTAATTAGTGTTAGCATTTTGCTTATGATATTGCTTGTGTTTTGTTTTTTAAAGAATTTTAGATAAGGCCGCAAATAGCGATAGTAGCTGACGCGCCCTATTAAACCTCACTAACTAACGTCTAGGACTTCAGGCCTTGGCCTTTGTGTTTATTTACCTATATGGGCATGGCACACCTAAAAGACAAAAGAAAAGAACTGTAGTAGTAGAAGCAATAATAATAATAATAATAATAATAATAATAATAATAATCATCATCATCATCATAATCTTCTAATAGAAAAGTAACATTCTACTGGTGTTTACATGACTACTCCCTATTTCTATCTTTTGGAAATCTGATGAAAGGTGTAGCAGCTTTTGGTAAGCGTAGTTTCTAAAACAAACAATTCCACTTTTAACTGACATCGTGTGCAACTATAATGACAATAATCCTTACATCACATGTTTGTTGAGGAACAAAACTCATATCACAGTTCATCGTGCTAATCGTCACGTCATCCTCGCTGCCTACAATCTCTGCAGCTAGATAGCACTGGTGAGTCATTCGCCACTTTTACCGTGAACTTTCCAGTATTATCATTGGAGAGTATTTGGCTATATGGCCACACCAACGCTCTTTCCTCCCCACTCCTCAATTTTTCGAGAGCGGTACCGCGCCGCTCGACGCTTCCACTGTGGCCGCAGCCATGTTCGACTTATATGTATATTGACACGTACAGTATGTATTAATTCAACAATCATCACACAAGGAGCGCACTTATTTGGGTGACTCGGTGGCCGGGACTCCACAGTATATAGGCCTAATTATGCACTGTTGGGCGATTGATCTACGTCAGCCGTGGCGAAAATGTAACTCACGAGCACACTGTGGCTCGCAATGATAGCTGTACATGTCTCTTGCTCCCCCAACCCCCACCCTCTCACTCACTGGAGTCAAACTCCGTTCCATTGTATTTGTCTCTGACCTGCGAGTGGCGTATGGTCGCAGTGTCTCTCTTGAAACCATGTATCTCTACAAAAACGAAAGTTTCAAGTAGGATGGGAGGACGCATTTTTTGTTGCCAATATGGTGAGAATATTAAATGTATGATTTGTTCACAAGCATTACGAGGAAAACAGCTGTATAACATAAAACAGCATTATACTACATGTCACTCATGAAACATTAAAAGGTTAAGTGTTATTATTATTATTATTATTATTATTATTATTATTATTATTATTATTATTATTTCGATCCTTTTTCAGCAGATGTACGAATAATGCGGTTAGATCTTCAATTTAAACGCACAGATTTACAATGTGATGTTAAATGAAAGCTAACTGTAAGGACTTGACAAATGTTGAACTTTTCAAACCTTTGCCAAAAAATAAATATCCCAAGCTTCGTTCTTTCCCTTGCTCTGTTGAAGCCATGTTCGCTACAACTTATGTTTGTGAAAAATTATTTTCAACAATGAAAATAGTAAAAACCAAATTTAGATCACGACTGACAGACACCTTCGTGATCAACTACGACTGGCAGTAAGTGATGTAATTCCTGATTTTGAAACTCTGTCGCAGAGACTTCTGAAGACAGTTAATTTTAGGTTGTGATAATGTGTCCTATGTATTCTTGTTCATTTCTTTCTTCGTTACACGTACTAAACATTAGTTTGTTACCTTATACTCTATAAAATTATATTTAAGTGCTTGACGTAAGGAAAATGAAAATCCGTTAATAAGTCAGACACTTACTTCACTTCCCCTTCGGGTGTTCCCCTCCCTCCATAGGTGCTATGCACGTTGCAGGTTACACAGTGGCTCGGCGCACGATTATATTTTCGTCACGGCTGATCTACGTAAAGAGCGAATTTTTTCTCTATTAATAACCAATGGTAACCATAACAGATAATTCTATTAAGCTATACTTAGATCATTAGCCCAACAGTGCATAGTCTAAATACTTTGGAGTCCCGGCCGGCAAGTCACTCAAATGAGTGCGCTCCTTGTGTGATGATTGTTGACTTAATATATGTGTCAATATAGGCTACATTTAAGTCGAACATGTTAGGTCACTAGGGAAGTACCAAAGGAGAAAGATTCGATCTGGTGCTGTGGATTGAGCCTCGGCGTAGCTCAGTGATTAGAGCACCCAGTGCGTAGAACTAGGGGTCTCGGGTTCGATCCCCGGCGCCAGAGCGAATTTTTTTTCCATTAATAACTTAAGCTACTCTGCCCCGCTGCTGCTGTACCATGTTTTGGATAATTCTCAGAGGCATTTGTTTCCCTTTAATCTGATGCCTATTAGGTTACTTCCATCTGTCGGCTCTTCCCTTCGTAATTTTCTAGGTTTTTTCAGTAGAACGGCGACAAACGAATGAGAGAAGTGATATTGCTTGGAGCTCACGTAGATTCTTCCTCGCAGCCCAATCTCTCCTTGCATAGAAGCGCACTCGAGTACCTTTCAGCTGTTTCTCCATTTTTTCTCATCATCGATTTATTTATTTATTTATTTATTTATTTATTTATTCATTAATTCATTCATTCATTCATTCATTCATTCATTCATTCATTCTTTCAGAATCCATACTCCGAACAAACTAGTAAAGATTTCTAAATATTTCCTAAGAATTATTAATTAAGAATATTAAATGGTGTGAAGAGCAAGGCTTTCCAAAAGTACAGTACGTATCATTGTGCTTCACTTACCTGACTCCACATGATTTTCAAAGATGCAAGACCACAAACTGATGCAGTCAATTTGTGTATGGTTTAATTATCATTATTCAGAATCTTATGTCAGTGATAAAAGTAGAACGCAACGAAATAGGACTTCAATTAGTGAAACAGTTTTAAAATATAGGGGAAAACCGGGAAAAGCGAATAAGCTAAGAATAAACAATGCCACAGGCTATATTTTGATGCTCCCGAAATAAAAACTTCATGACTTTGGTTGTGACACATGTTGTCCACATATCAACAATTCGTTTCTCGTAACTACGGAGAGTGATAAGATTTGAGAAAGAAAATATAGTTAATTATTCGCTTTGCCCGTTTACCCGGGCAAAGCGAATAATTAACCCGGGCAAACTGAATATCCCTATAGCATTTTCACCTTTCTGTTTAATTTCTATTCATTGATAATAAAATTTAGTCAACACATAAACACGATATTAATGAGGCATATGAGACTATAAGAAATGTTATTACAGCCCTTTACAGCACGTTAGATTAGTACAAAATACAAATTTGAACAAGTCGGCGTTTCACTGGCACTGAAGACTTGGATTTCTTCTGCTTTTCCTCCTGCCCATAAGTTACTTCTCTTTCAACGTTTTTAATCTGTATAGATGTAAGAGCTTCAGAGCGCTGACATTTTCTTCGTTGAACTCGTATCTTTCGAGCATCCACTTTTGGCACTGGTCTAAATCAAAAGAACTGACTTGGGTTCTCCTGCTGACGATGTTGAGGGTTTTGGTGTAACGGAAACTGAAAATCTGAGTGTAATTGATGTATTGAATATTTCGTCAATCTCTGAAGATGCCGACATCACAGATGTGATTGATTCTTAGTGAACATTAACTGTTTCTTCAGCCGCTGAAGAAGCTGGCACCGCACAATTTGTTAAATCTGAGCCAGCTGTCGTTTCGCTTATTTCTGTCTCAAGTGGGCGATCTGTAAGTTCATCTGGAGCAAAATCTTCAACAACAAACACATTATGGTTGTATGGCCAGATAGCAGAACCACTGATTGGAAGATTTTATTTCTTCAAGTGCTTTCTTCATGGCTTCTTCAGACCATTTGGCTTGCTCCTTCTTCCTCTTGAAAAATTAAACCAACTGAAAAGACATTACGACCTTTTTAAGTAAAAATTAAAATCAGTGTTGCTGATTTATAATTTAATTAGTGTGACTTAATGCCTTCACTAAGTAAAATGATCAAATACGCTTTATTACAGCTGACACTTATATTGTCAAATAAAGGTGGCAAGGGAAAGCGGATAAGTTTTCCACTTTGCCCTATTCACTTTGTCCGCAGACGCCACTTCGCTTTTCATGTAAGGTTATACAAACATAAATGTCAATAATCTTCTTCGTAAGTACTGTATTTTAGAACTAATTCTATCGCCTATATATTACTATCACGTAACAAAGAGTTTCTGCAGTACTGTATATTGTACATATGTTTCTCTTACCTTGAAATATTTTAAGAAAACAGTCAATTTTCTTGAAACACACGCTGACTTCTTCTCTTACTAGCTAGAATAACGACAAGTCAGTTCCAGCAGCAAAATCTGGTAGGGATTCTTCCCCAACATAGAAGAAAGCGCTAGCTGTTGGCGTTTTTAAGAAATAGGCATTATTCTCTTTTCCCGGGTTATTCGTTTTGCCCGGGTCTCCCCTAAGGGATGATATACGAGTACTTTATTATATTCTAACTTTATTTTATGAATTTCGTCAATGCAAATAGCATATTTAAATTGTTTCCACCGCTTGCTGCTGAAATATATGAGAAATTAAAATTGATTACTATTGTAATCCATGCGACCACTCGCGATAGTGAAGTCCACGTGATCCCTGGAGAGTTAACTTGGTATGAATACAGTGTCAGAATAACGTAAAAGAAATAGCTGCAGTGGACCTACGGTCCATTTCTCATATCTCGCAGTACCAAAGCAAATGAAGATATCTCGCTGTTATTTGATGTGCAACAAATTTGTATTTGAATGAGTGTTAGAGCTGCTGGAACGTTTGGTTTGCTGCTACGCTGAGTCCTCCAGATTAATCGCCTGTGTACTTTTGAAAACCTCCACTCAAGTCTCGGAGATTCGCGACTGAAAAGAGAATCCGCTTGCTTTCCCAAGTATATCCATCACGTCGAGCGATTCAGACGAGAAGGGCCTCATCACTCACGTCTTTGATCGGCTGTTTCTTTCACATAATGTTGTGCACTGCTTATCTTATCACTTTACATATCCCTCCCTTGACGTCATTTATTCTGCAACGAACAGCATTTGACGCGTATAAAAATGAATGTTGAGAGAAGAATGAATCTTAAGCTATACAGATTTTTTGCAATAAGTATTTTTATTTTCTTTTTAGAATCTTTTAACGTGGTAAGTTGTAAAGACATTTCCTTCTGTTTGAAAGCAACAAATAACAAACGGTGTAATACAGGGTGATTCAATTTAAAACGATAGATATTAATGCATGTGACAAAGAGAAGATATTCAGTTTGAGAACTTAGGTTTGAAACAGGATTTAGACTAGCCTACTATTAATAATAATTATACATTACATTCGCAAGGGCAGTCTATTCTTTTTGTGCCTCTATAGCAAATATTTTCGAGAAACTTAAGGCGTGTGAGATATGTCAGCACTGTCATCATGTAACTTTTAATATTTTGGAGATAAGACTGCGCTGCAAGTAAATCGCACAAAATAGCAGGTGTTGAACTAAAAACCAAGGCAATGTATCGTGCAGTAATTATTATTTATATATTATGTTATTGTTACAGAATTTCGTTTCAGGACATGGGTCCTTTGTCCTCGTGTTATCTGATTCTATTTGTGACATTTTGAATTGCGAATACTGTATAATTTTTACAATATATTTTGCATTGGAAATACAGGATGTATCTACATATGTGTCCATAAATGTGGCGTATTCCTGACATCAAAACATAACAAAAAGTTCATATGAACATGGGTCCGCAAACCCTTCGTTAGGAAGTTATGAAAGGAATATCCTATAGTGACCCTTGATTATGTAATTCACCTCAAAGTTGCATTTTTCCCACTTTCTTCATTACAGTTGGTCATAAAATTTGTTTTGTTTTGTCTGATTGTCTTTTGTTCTGTTTTGTGTTATTCACAGTAACATTCATCGTATCACAAAATGTATTCAGTGAGAGAAATGACGGATATACATTTATGGCCTAGCAGATAGGAATACTTTAGCAGCACGTCAACTTTATGCGGAAAGGTACCGTGGGAGGCACCTACCTTGTGGAAAAACGTTTGCACGCAAACAAAATAAATGTGACCAACTGTAATGAAGAAAGTGTGAAAAATGCAAGTTTGAGGTGAACTACATAATCAAGGGTCATTACAGAAAATTCCTTTCATAACTCCCTAACGAAGGGTTTGCGGAAACATGTCCATATGAACTTTTTGTTATGTTTTGGCATCAGGAATACGCCCCCACATTTATGGACACATATAGAGATACATCCTGTATAGAGTCAATTTATTTTTCAAGAGCTTTGCACGTTATTTCATTAAAGATAAATAAGTAACCCCAAGAATATATTTCGTTGATACACTGCCATTTCCATCAATGTAATTAAACACATTATACATCCAAGAGACAAATATTTTGCTTGAAAGATTAGTAGGTTGGTGCTATAATACATCCGACACATCATAACAACTAAAATGATTGTAAACGATGATTCTGACTTGGCTGTAGACATAAATACTAAACAGTTATGGGAAATTGGCTGTAATTCATTCGTACCTATTGTCATTTCCCATAAAATCACGAGTGCTGTTATGAGTTGTAACAATAATCTGTTTCTCTACCAACAAGTCCGCGTCATGTGAATCCAACTTAAAAGGCCTGGCAACAATAGCGGTAAGTAGGTTTCCATAAAAAAAAAAACGATTGTGCAAAAAAAATAAAACAGGCTATATATAATAATATTTTCCAAATAATTGTAAAATACAAACCAATAGCTAAGTAGTCGTAAAAAAACTCAAAAACGGATTTGAGGAGTGTTTTTTCAAAAGTCCCTAAAGTAAAATTGGAAACGTTTTTTTTAATAATTAAAAAGTAGTTACCATAAATATTTTAATGTTTTATATGATATTATTTAATAAAGCAGTAATTGTATTATATAATTAATTTTTCAAATTTAGGTTTTAAAATTTAAGAAAATAAAATGTAAAGTTCACAGTTTTTTCAAATGTCGCTAAATGCCAAGAGATGAAAACATAACACATATTTTGTTAACATTTAAACCTTATTTTTCTGTATCTTCTTATTTTTTAGTTAATTTTTCTGATATTTTATTTCTTGTTTATATGTGATTTATTATAATATTTTAAATGCAATTATTTGTATTAACTTACGATTGTTACATTTTATTTTCAACAAAGAACAAAATACAAAATACAATAATATTACAGTTTGGGGGGGGGGAACACAAAAAATCTATTCATTCATTAATGATGATAATATTGAATCACTAATATGGAAAAAGGATAAGATCAAATTTGCCGAAATAACCTGAAATGTGTTATTTCCAGTCTGAAATACCCACACTTAAACAAAATTAAAATTGTGCACAAAATGTTAGGAACATTCAGTAAAATTTAACATGAATTCCAATCACTCGTTGGGCTCTAATTTTGAAGGGCATCTTAGGCTTCAAGACATTTTTATGTATATTGGATTTTATATACTTTACTTCCCAGTCTTTATTCAATATTTTGACAGTACCATGTTGACCCAGAATTTCATAGTACTCTGCAGGAGACAGAATTTCTTCCTTTTTTTCGGTAGACTTTTTCTATTCTACCGAAGACTCAGCAACTCTGCACTCCTTTTTCCCAAAGCTTTTGGATTGATGGGTATACCTGAGAGCCCATACGAACACAAAATTTGAGGGCTCTTGCTTTTCTTTGTAGCCTTTCTAGGTGCATTTACCTTTGATCTAGACTTCCTATTGCCTACACTTTCGACAACAGTTGTACAATTTTCAGAATCACTAGAAACAGACTCCATATTATGATAATTTACTAATACTATGCTCTCACTACAATCGTTGAGAAGCGGAGAAAGCTGTTCAGAATGACCTGACAATCAGCGATAATAAAATGAATCCCGCAGAGCAAGACAAAAGCTGATTGGTTGAGTTCAAAAGGAATCGTATCGTGAGACAAGATCTTTCTACACGCCTGGCACATAAATATTAATATTATGTTTCATTTTGTTGTTCTAATGTAATTTTGATCCAAACAAATTTAAATAGATTTAAATAACTTGAGTTATTTATCATTTAGGCCTACATGTACATTATTATTCTAAACATAGATTGCTGTCAAGTTGTCGTCTGTTGCATAAAATAAAACATTTTTTTTAATCCAAGTATGAATTTTACAAAACTATTCTGTCCTTTTTTTAATGTGGTTGGCGTTTATCGACTTCTGCTTTAACTAATGAAGAGGCGAATATCGAGTTTTGCAAAAGATCCCAGTTTTCAATGTCTTATAACAACTGCGTTTGTAGACTTTTGTTAAAACTGATTTTACAGGAATACGCGTAACATAAATATTGACATAAAACCACCAAAAACTCGATTTGGAAAATTTAGCGTTTAGCGACTTCTGAAAAAACGCTCCTCATTTATTAGGAGCCAGAGAGGCCTAAAATATGTCTGGAAGGAGGATGAGCAGTAGAAGAAACACTAATATTACGTAATTACGTTTCAATACAGCTTGATTCAGGGATTTTGGCCCCTGCAAAAAGTAAGTAGATGGACTAAGGGTGAGTTACTCATCACTGTTGGCGGGCTGGGACACACAGGTCAGGCTGCACAGTCATAACACTTAACACTTCTTTTTATCAGGTAGCGGTACACTTCGTCTTAAAACACAATATTCTTCCACACGTCCCGTTACTAATCACTACGTCTGTTCACTAAACGGTGTCATGTTGACTTATATTTTCTTGACATAAGTGTCCCTCAGCTTCGAGCATAGATATTATTTTCATTCTTCCTCTTTCCTCTTCCCCTCCTATGCACATTTGTGATTAAATTTCTTTCTTATGACGCAACACACAGCTCGCTCACTAGCCAAACAACCAAGGACAGGGGCCAATAACGATGGATCAAGCTGTACTATGCACCGTATTTTATACTTCCGACTGAGTGACTATCTGTCTGTCTGCCTGTCCGTCCGTCCATCCATCCATCTATTAACCCATCCACCTATCTCGCGAGAGGTGGCAAGATATTCCAAATTACCTGAAATATAGAATATGGTGACAATGGGAAGGAGAATGGTCTGCAAAATAGAGAAAAAATTACGAAATATAAAGAATACTGTTCGAGTTTGGGTTTCGTCCACAAGAGCGTCACTACATGAGGACGTTTTACTCACCCGGTTGAGGATTGGCCACTGTCATCTGACACATGGCCATCTCCTAGGTGGCGAGCCTCAGCCGGAGCGTGATACATGCCGTGTCCACTTACGGTAGAACAAAAAATTGTATTGTTTTGCAGGAAATATGACAGTGTCCGTTGACAATACGCAATTCGGCCGACTCTACGTGAGGCTCTTGGAAATGACTTTAATTGTGCATATGCAATTCTGAGGTTTTTATCGAATAAAGGCTTGACAGGGTGATTTAGATTTTTATTGACTCGTTTTACATATCCTCCCTACCTTTACATCAGGAGGTTACATTTATTGTTTTATATATATTTTAAACATAGGTACTTGACATTTCGAACAATTACATCCGGATATTTTATAAAATTTTATTGTTTTGAAATGCGCCAGATAATTTATCTCTGGTGGTATTTGTTTTACTATTATATTGTTTCGTTTTGAATACTACCTAGCGTCTGAGAACTGCTCACTTTTATAATTTTTTAGGAATCACTTTGTGGATACTGTTATTTTGTGTACCTCGTTTTTGCTGTAACAGCGTGTTTTAGTTTCGTGTTAGCATTCAGCCTATTCTATTGTTTATGTTTTGTTTCTGAAGAATTTTAGATAAGGGCGCAAATAGCCAGAGAAGCTGAACCGCCCTTTTTAAATCCCACAAACTAAGTAACTAGCTAACTAACTAACTCCACCTATCTCCTGCCTGTGTGCCTATCTGCCTAACTATTGTCTGTGTCTGTCTGTGCACCTTTATACTTGCTTACTTGATTATTAATTTATTTATTTATTTATTTATTTATTTATTTGTTTTTGTTAGTTTATTTATTCATTTATTTGTTTGTTTATTTTTTTATTTATTTGTTTCTTTGTTTCTTTGATTGCTTCCTCGCTTATTTATTTATTTATCTATTTATTCATTTATTTATTTATTTATTTTTGTTAGTTTATTTATTTATTTGTTTATTTATTTATCCATGCTGATTGACCGACTGACAGATTAACGGAAATAGATAGTTAATGAAAATATGAATGAAAACAGTCACGGTTACTCATTGCTAGCGCGGTTGACCTTTTAAGCCATGGGGCTGAGTTCAAATCCCGGTTGATCCGCCATAACTTTTCATGCCACAGTTCGACTACTGCGACATTCTATTAAGTGATCTCAGCTATGACCTGACCCAAAAATTACAGCGTGTCCATAATGCATGTGTTCTGTTTATATATAATATCCGTCCCTATGATAACTCACTGTCTTTCAGTGAATTGTCTTGTCTCCGGCTGGCTGACAGACGCAGTTAGCATTGCCTTTCTCTTCTCTATCAGATTTTTCACACATCAACCCCTAAATACCTTGCATCACGATTTTATAACCTATTCACACATCATAATCTGTATAACCCGGGCACAACACGACACTCTATTGTCAGTCCCTCTCCATTGCACTTCCGCGCATACTTCGTCTTTTACAATAGACGCTACCCGTTCTTGAAAGTCATTATCTACAGATACCTGCCCGACCTTAAACGCTTTCAACTCCAAAGTGAAACGTCCTATTTTAGAACGCTCAGTATCCCAGGGTATATATCAAAATTCACCAATTGTAACTAGTTTATAAATTAATCATGTAATCTAATTTGTCATCCAGCTTAAGTATGTATTTAAGTTCGATAATCTTCTGGCTTATGCAAATTTTACTGTTTCGATTTTGTAGTAGGAATACTTGTAAATTTCTTTTGTATTAACATTATATTATCATGTATTTCCTTTTTACCCTCTGGTTGAGTAGAATTATTATTATTATTATTATTATTATTATTATTATTATTATTATTATTATTATTATTATTATTATTATTATTATTATAACTTCTGTTGCACAAGCCCGTGGTCTAGGCAACACAGAGGTTTCTCTTGGTACTTCAGTTCCCCTGCGGCATTCCAACAACTCTCCATTATCGCCACTCATTACGAGTGCAAGTAGATCCGCTGCCTGTGGTGCACTCTGGTTAGTCTCTGACGAACTAAGCGGCCTACGCTTCTCGGTATTTGCGAATAGGGTAAACATTGGTAATTTCGTGGCAGTGGTTATTTCGTGATACTTTTTCTTTGCTCTTTCGTGAACTAACCAATGGTGTTACGAGATTCAAATTTCCGCCAAAGGATTGCATATGTTGTCCGGTTTCCAGAAACATACAGCTACGCTTTGTGTGACTATTGTAGCTGCTTCAGTGAGCTTTTATGTTTGGAGAGAGCACGTTAACGTCGACTTCTCAGGCGTAGAAATTTTGTGGATGTTTGTAATTACATTACAGGCTCATTACTAAAGGTAAGCATATGATATTTGGTACAAAGATTTATTATATCTTAATGAAATTTTAGGAAATGTTTTTGGAATTTTAGATACAGCTGTAGTCGCCATATAGGCTTAACTTTTCTGACAGAAATCTTAGCTGTTTGAGGCGAAATTTTGTTGAGTATTAAGCGTTACATTTTATACTATTTTAAAAATTGTATTACAATACGAATTTTAGAAATCTGAAGATAATATGTGACAAAAAAAAAAAGAAAAGGGGGACGCAATGGGTTCAGTGTACTTCTGTTTCATTTGTTATCATGCTAAGTGCCAATGATAAGTGTTAGATGACTTACTTGCAAGAATTGTGACAGAAGATGAAACATGGCTCCACCATTCTGGACCGGAGACAGACGCAGACAATGGAGTGGTATCATGAAAATTCACCAAAGAAATAGAAATTCAAAAGTGCACCTTCGGCAGGAAAAGTTATAGCTATTGTGTTTTTCGATTCAGAAGGACTCTTGCTTGTGGACATCATGCCACACGGAACCACCATTAATTCTGACGCGGCAACTCTCAAGAAACTTCAAGCTCGACTGAGTCATGTTCGACGACATCGGGAGAAGCAGGATGTTCTGCTATTGCACGACAACGCACAGACATATGTGAGTCACAAGACCATAGACCAGATCAGAAAATTCGGATAGACAACACTGAAGCATCCGCCTTACAGTCCTGAACTGGAACCGTGCGATTACCATCTCTTTGGTAAACAAGGTTAGAAGATGACTCTATTGTGCATGCTGCTAAAGAGTGGCTCAGACGTGTTGGTCCAGACTTTTACCGTGCTGGTCTTCAGACTCTCGTTCCTAGGTTACATAAGGCAGTTGAAAGGAAAAGAGTTTATGTGGAAAAGTGACATTTTGTTCCTGAAGGATGTATCTACATTCTGTGAAAATAGCAAAGCTTTAGGATAAAAATATAATTTTTAAACAAATGTTATGCATTACTTTTGGCGTTACCCTAGTAATATACGCTATAGTAAAGTGCGTAGTAAAAGTGTACACCCTTTCAAAGCAAAGAATATCCCTTTTTGAATTTCAATTTTTATTTTGATTTCATTCTTATTATGTGTTGATATGTATTTCTATGTTTTCTTGCTATGAATATTAGACGGAATTACTATGTTTGAAGTCTTGTAACAATAAATGAGAATTTCATTTGACTTTAATGAATTTTTCCACAATTCTTCTACCTCTCACGAAATTATCAATGTAATATCACGAAGTTACCAAGGTTATCACGAAATAACCAACCTTTTAGCTTAAGTTGTAAAAGTGGTTTTTGGCACTTGTTCAAGAACGTGTCCAGTCTTTTATGTCTCCAGACTTGTACAGCAAATTATCGTCTTTTAGATGAAAAAGTCGGAATAAGGATATATTTACACATTTGCATTTTACATTAATTTTCATGAAATTATCACGAAATTACCAATGTTTACCCTATCTATCAGCCACGCTCTAATGAGTGAGTGAGTGAGTGAGTGATACAGGTAGCTTATCAAAAGCAGAATTCTGAAAACATGTAATTATTTGGAAACCTTTAAATCTCTTCTTGTAATATCACAATACTACTTTACACTTTCTATAATAAGAGGTTTAAAACCTTTGGAAGAATTCATAGACAATATATAGAACACCTGCTTCTTTTAACTGTATATTCCCATTTACTATTTTCCATCTTTTTGGAGGTAGTCCTATGTAAAACGTTATCAACTTTCTCATCTTTTCGTCAGTTTTTGTGTGTACATAGAGTTACTCCGTTTTGTAGTAATCCTTTTATTCCATAACTGTAAACTCTGCAAACTGTGCTTAAACAAGATTATGAATTTTCCATTTGATATGCTTCAACTCGCTGCTTCTCGTATTCATTCATTCCACTTTTTAATATATTCCCGTACTTACGTTTTCTCAACTTGTTAGACTTTCTTCAGATTCTGTTATCCTTCCTTGGTCTTTAATTCTATCACATTTTCGCTGGCGTTCTTCCTCATTATCTCTGTGTAATTCTCCCTGTTTCTGTCATTCTCGACTTCTCATCCTGTCCTGACGCAAGGCTTTCCTTCGAAACGAGTTCATTGCTATGGTAACTGAGAAACTGGGTTGTTATATTGGCTCCCTTATAGCCAAGGGCCTTCTATGCTATTAACTTAACTGCATCGTTTCATTTTATATGATGAGATTTCATCTCCGTCTAGTTCGTAGGGTTATTGTTTCTATTTAAAATTATCCTCTATTAAGGAAGTTTAAATGAAGACATTTGAATTTAAACTAAAAAGAACTGTTTACAACGGACATTTGGGTGGATTCGAGTGTGTATAAATTATAAACATTGCCATCAACTGTTTATCAGATGTCACTTCATTACTGTATTAGCTTATCTAAAAGAGACACGAAACGAGGGAAACGTGGTAGGCTACTGTACAATCCGCCCTACTATCTTTATCCTCAGAAACAGATATTTTTCAACAGGCACTCATATTTTCTCTGAATTGTTTAAAGTAATAATTATTAATTAAGCTGACTTAATTGTCTGCAGAGATCAAACTGAGTTACTTCTATATGTTAAATGTGCACTAAATAGTAACCCATGCACCGTTATCTATTAGAGCGCACGAGAACCGGGTACATTTTCCTGCAGATGAGAATGAAATTTGTGATAAAAGAAATCATTTTTCAGAGCAATTTTCTTGTCTTTGTAATATTTCCTCTGTTGTTATTCTATAATTATTTGTTAATCCGTAATCGTAATTAGAATCGGAACACAAAAGGGCAGAAGCTGCGATTTTCCTAAAGCGATTTTCCAGCGAGAAAATACTGTAGTAAATCGCGCACTTACAATCGAAGCCTGCTTTTTCAATATCATCATAGATAATGAATCGTCAATACATCTCCGACTTGTCAGTATCAACATTACTTAGGTATAAGGGAAGAGACAACAAATAAAAATTAGTTGCGAGTTTAAAAATTCGCTACTTGTACACACACTAGGCTAAATACAAACATGTAGATACACTAATATGTAATGTATTATTTCAGACAAAAAAATCAACGGCTGCCATACACTAAGTCTCTTCGGAAAACTTCAGTTTATTTCTTGAGAGCTTAGATTTGGGCCTATACGTGAACGAATTTCTTACGCAGCTGCAGAATTCCAATAATTTGTTGCCAGTGTTTCAAATGATATTGTTGCCTCGAACCCATTGCCTAGTAGTAATATGGTTGACTAGTAAGCGAGAGGTTACAAGTTAAGGACTCCGTCCTGTATCTCCTTTCCTTTCCTTTTTTTTTTTTTTTTTTCTTTTTTGTTTATTTATAGATCAACGGTCTTACTAATAAAAACTCTATATACAGACATTTAACTGTTTTATACTTATACAATGAGTAGCTTTTTTATAAGTCGTGTATAAATTCCTTACTAATAATCACTACATACGTCGTGTATAACAGTATAACTGTTACACAGTTACGTCATAGTTTCGTCTTTACTTCATTACGAAAGGTAATAGAATATGTGAGGTTCTCTATTGCATCCGGTAGAGCGCTCTAGTGTGCCGTATTAAGTATCGATACTACAACTGGCTCTGATCGATTACCACACTATATTTTGCTCAAAGAGTACAAACTACAGCAATATTATTCTAATTATTCTGTGCTCTTTGGTTTGTTCTTCTGTGGTTACCAATGAGCTCTATAGAGCTCACTGATGGCCACAAGGCAACAGAGTCCATGGATATCCATCCACGGACTCTGCATGGCAACCATCATCATAAAATGACAGTCGATACGAAAAGCTGTGAGAGGGGCAGCCATTTTGTCTCTATATACAACGCTTAAAAAAGGGGTTTCGTGTATATAACTACTGCAAAACAATTCCCATTGTATAGTTACAGGCTGCTTATACAATTATACATCAATCGCTTATGCAGGGTTTATTAGTAACGTTTTCTGTCCCAATTCTGCAAAAGTCTCGTATAAAAACTATACACGGTTTATTAGTAAGACCGCAAGTGTTATGAATAAATATATAGCCTATGCAAAGGATAAATTTGGTGTAATATAAAAATTCTCTCTTAATGGTTATAATTGCACATACGACAGGTTTTTCCTTGTGTGAACAAAGCGCTGATCGAAGACGGACTTAGATAAATTTACGTTACAGGAAATCGATCATTTTTGTGTCTAAGATGCATGCTTGTTTGCTTACTTGTTAGCTTGCTTGTTTGCTTAAATAATATAAGTATATATCTGTTAAGGTGATGCTCTACTGAAAATAGTGGAATTTTATCAATTTTACCGTTTTTCTTTATTTTTGCGTTAAACAATTTACGGTTTCATGAAAATTTTGTCTTAACCCGTAATTGGTGAGGTGGTGGCTGTGAGTACCCTAGCCATTGTAAGAAAAGAAGCCTGCGCCAGGTGGATGTGCGGAGATATATTTTCTTCATTGCTTATTATGCTGTCTACTTCCCTACTTTTGAAGAAAACCTAGTTAAAACAAATAAAAATACTTGATTATATAAATGAAAAATTCAGTTTGATTATCTGAGTACTACGATACAAGTTTCTAAGTTGGGTTAAATGCAACCCCCACCTATATACTATACTAAAAGCCAGGGTTTTTTTATTTACATGCTATTTTACAACCTGTGTTTTGCCATAGGCATATCACAAGATATTTACATTAGTGGTGACTACAATTTGATTGTTTAGCGTCTATTCTTGAAGTGTGCGGAAGATGTTGCTGATGAAGTTCGTGACGGCGACAGTGTTGATGTGGAACTTCAGTATCTGGGGCAGCGTTTGGGTTGTTAGTACACGAGGCCGGTCTCTTGAGTACAAGGAGCATTCTGTCAGAAAGTGTCTTGCTGTCTGAGGTGATTTTTCTGGGCAGTTACATAGGGGAGATGGTGCTTTGTTGATTCTGTGAAGATATGTACGGAAACAACCGTGGTTGGTCAGGAATTGGGTGATAATGTAATTAGGCCATAGGGATAGAGAGAGCCTGTGGTGGATAGAGGGGATAAACTGTTTGGTGTGATGTGCTACCTCGGAGTTGATGTAAGTTGCATTCCAAATGTTTATGTAGTAATTTTCCAGAAGTTGCTTAGCTCGAGACATAGGGATGGAGTTGTAGGCTATAGTACTTTTATAACTGGCAGCTATCTTTGCTAGGTAGTCGGCTCGTTCATTACCTCTGATTCCTGTATGTCCTCTGACCCAGTTTAGTGAGATATGAGTTGACTTCTTGAGAGTGATAATTTTCTTTCTAATGTAGACTGCTATTGGATGTGTAGTTCTTTTGTTTGCGATGGCAAAGAGTGCTGCTTGCGAGTCGACATGTATTGCATATGAGATTTTATCTTTACTTTGCTGTTGAATCCAGTCTACTGCCATTTGGATGCCTAGAAGTTCTGCTTGGAATACCGAGCATTCGTTGTCCAGTCTACGTGCCTCGGTGTAGATCTCCATTGAATTTTCTTCTGCGACCATGCCAGCTCCGACGTGTTTTTTCAGTTTTTGATTCGTCCGTAAAGATCTGTATATTGGCTGGGATGACTGTACCACTGTTGCCTATTGTTACGCTGTTGTCTTTCGGATGGATTCCTCCATATCTTGTTGGTAGTTCAGTCTTCTTGAGTTTGGGCAGAACTGCATTGGTGGGTAAGCCTCTTCTAACCACTTTCATATCTTTATTCAGTTGTAGGGCTTGCTCTATTGGCATTGTCTCTGCTATTGCTAGCATTGCTACGTTAGACACAGTTTTGTAGGATTTGATCGAAAACATTAGGAATGATCTTTGGATCTGCGTTAGTTTGATGGAGGCTCTTCTGGATATTGTCTGGCACCAGGCCTCCGCAGCATAAGAGATGACTAAAAAGATGGCGTGGTTATACATGGTGAGAAGGTGGTAGTACGATATGCCCCAGGATGCTTTGGAACATCGGATTAAGTTAAGCTTTAGTATTTTGTTTTCTAGAAACTGAGCGTGAGGAAACCAATCCATCTTGCAGTCGAGCATAACTCCCAAGTATTTCATTTTTTAAACAACGGTTATACCCCACTTAATGACTGTCGGGTGGATACTGTACTCTGTCCTTTTTCGAATGTACATTGGCATAAGTGATGTTTTGTCCTGCCCTAGTTCCAATTTTTGTGTTTTACACCACTCCTCTATATTTTGTAGAGCAGTTTGGAGAGTGTCGAGGGTGTGTGAGTGAGAGTGACCTTTGAGCATGATCATTATGTCATCCGCGTACACTATTATATCCAGGTCTGGTATGTTAGAAAGCTGCTCAATTAGGCCACTGATTATAATATTTCATAGGGTGGGACCAGCAACCGATCCTTGGGGACATCCTTTCGTGACTTGTTTGGAGATGTTCACGTTGCCTAGTTTGTAGGAGGCGGCACGATTTCGAAGGAAATCTTGGATGATGCGAAAAATATTCGGACACTCAAGATTCCATAGTCGCTCAAGGAGGCCTGGATGCCAGGCGTTATCGAATGAACCGACTAAACAGGAAGTAGTTGGAAGGGCGAGAGAAAAGTGCGGGTTAGAGGGGTAGCCTGTGCAGCGATGACACGTTGAGTATGACGGGGCGGAGGGGGGAAGGAGAACGGAGCTTTTCATTGGACCTCACGTGAAAGTGTCGTCTGCTAACGAAAATCTGGCAACGGAATCACGGAGACAGTGTAGCCAAACTTCCCAGTTCCTTTGGAGTACCACGTGCATTACGAGTCGCATTTCGTACCAGCTTTCTTAAAAACAGTAATTTTAATTAGTAATATTGTTGATAGTGTTATCGAGAACTATATACAGTAGTTATTTTAAACATATCGGTGACAAACGCTGAACATGCTTTGAATCTCGCGCCACTACGTGGCAATAGAGCTCAGAAGCGAGCAACAGAACTTTGCTTCCGGTTTAGTCGGTTCATAACTTGGCTTTTAGTATAAAAAAAATACCTCACCACTTACGGGTTAATATTTTAAGTATAAGTAGACTAGACTTTTATGTATTTGGTAGCAGTTGCGTTAATGTACGAGTTATGTGTAACAGAATTTTAAATTTAATTATATGAAAAAAAAATTCTACGTTTCCACTACAAGTATGCATTTTATTTCCCAGCGATTAAAGCTAGAATGATGAAACTTGGCATACTTATTCATTAATATCTCTGTTGTGAAATGGAGCATTTGATTGGCTGTATTCAGCGTAGTTTTATTGCCAGAGAATTATACGTAAAGCAGTATTATTTTATTAATGTTTGAACATTGAACAAATTATATATGTATATATAATTATATATATACTTTTTTACAAATTAAAAATTAGAGTAGGGCATTACTAATGCTCAGTTGCACGATATGCAGTGTCACCTTTAAGAAAAATTATCTATACTAATAATAAATCTGTAGCCAAAAGTTTTCTGGTAATTTTCGATTTTCCAAAAATAATTGGTGTTAACATGTATAATTAATCATTCTGAAACCGAAAATCGCTTTTTTTTATTTTTGTCTGTCTGTCTGTCTGTCTGTCTGTCTGTCTGGATGTTTGTTACCTTTTCACACAATAATGGCTGAACGGATTTCGATGAAAATTGGAATATAAATTAAGTTCGTTGTAACTTAGATTTTAGGCTTTATGGCATTCAAAATACATTATTTAAAAGGGGGGTTATAAGGGGGCCTGAATTAAGTAAATCGAAATATCTCACTTATTATTGATTTTTATGAAACATGTTACATAACAAAAGTTTCTTTAAAAATGATTTCCGATAAATTTTATTCTTTGGAAAATTTTGATAGGACTAATATTTAAGGATATGCAAGACTTTTAAAATAACAATACAATACATTTTCACCGCGCCGCCTCAGATTATAGCGTTGTTGTTCCTGCAGTAACTCCTATGTGCAAAATATAAAATTTTTGATTAGGAAGAAAAACCACATTTATTCATTCCATGACAATGGTACATAGGAGATCGTGAATTCTTACATTTTCGAAAGAAAGAAATACGTGTATAATTACGATATCACTATATATGCTGTATAACTATTTAAGTTATTTGAAGCGTTCAGAATCATAGTGGGCCAAGCGCCATTTACTGAAGACATAGAAAACAAGGGTTAAAATTAAGTTATTACCATAATTCAATGGAAACATATAGCAAGTAATATAAAGTATACACATTAAAATGGAAACATATAGCAAGTAATATAAAGTATACACATTAAAACTAAAAGAAATGTCAATCTTCATTAAACTATGGTTGCATGTAATAACAATTAAGAAACATGTTAAAGGAATTGTCATTGCACCAAATGAGTGGTCTCTGGATCAAAATGATCGCATTTTAATTTTTTTTAATACATTTTAAATTAAGTAACATATTGAACGATTTATTCTTCTATCAAACACTAATATTCCCTGGATCAAATGTCCTATTTTAATTATGTAATTACTTTATATTTACTTCTAACGGGTGTAGCGGAGCGCACGGTACGGCTAGTATTTAAATAAAATAATATTTTTGTTTAGAAATAGAATTTTCACAGAGAAAATTAAGAGAACAAAATAAGTATTCTTTTTTTTAGTGTTTAAAAGAAACGTTTGAAATTTGCAATGTTTGATTATGATATTGATATACATATTCAGCAAAAATTTCAACTCTCTAGCTCAAAAACTGTAGGATTTACGAGTATAATTTTCAGTAGCGCATCGCCTTAAGAGATGTAATGGAATTTAGTTCTTTGTTGAGGATTCCTCATTATAGCTGAATAATTAATAATTCCCATTGATGACATTGGAATTCATTGCAGTTAGCCATTTGAACTATCTGTTATTTTTTTTTATTTTATTATTTTTTTTTTGAGAAAACAATAAACTTTCAATATAAGCTATTATTATTCCGCCACTTTTACAATGTTAATGTCTTCCGAAAAAACAAATAGAAACCAAAATCAAATCATTTTATTATATATCTGACTGCCAACTATTCCACTGAACGTGATTTCTTCTATCAGCGAAGAACCATTCCCTGCGGCTTGTCCACTAATAAGTTGCACTTGCAAAGAAAATGAGGAAGATGATAAGTAAGCAAATAAGTGGAGGAAGAAGAGAGATTTGTAGCCAAGAAAGTGTAGCAGAAGTTATAAGACGGGATTCAATAAGCTCAGGACACTCCGGAGTTCGGGAAGAGTGGAAGCAGACATGCATGACGTCATGGAAAGGAGAGACGTGGTCGCAAAGTCCATCATCTCCATGCAAGCAACAAGTACTGATGACTGCTGACAATAGCGGAAGAGATAAGATGACGAGTCAGCTGACGGCGGGAAGAGAAGATCATACAATAAAGATCAGGAAGGAGTGTAAAAAGGACAAACAAGGAAGACGTCCTGAGTCGACAAAGAGGGGAAGTAAAGAAAATTTGGGTAGTCCATCTACTTGTGAGGGAAAGAAAGGAGGAAATAAGGGACCGCAAAACTACAGTCTATCACTACTGTAGATAGAAGTAGGAAAGTTTTCAAGGTGAGACGTTAGATAGCCATCAATTCAAAGAAAAGGAATCTTATAAACGATACGTGACAACTCAAAAGGATGAGGATAATGTAGAATATGAAAGACATGGAGCTATAGTCATAAAATTCACCCGACAGGTGAAAAGAGAAAGTTGGAATACACTTGTGAAACAAATAGAAAGGGATATAACTGAACCACAAAGTTTTGGGTATAGAATACGTATTTAAGTCCGTGAAAGATGACGTAAAGGACAGAGTAAAACTCAACCCCATCTCCAAGGAACAATGGATTAAATATTACACTGACTTACTAACCACAACAATGACTAGCAGTATCGAGTCGAAAAGAAATTTACCGAATGACAGCATCACACTGGAAGAAATGGAACTGGAACAAGAGGAAATAATAGGAAGAGTGAAGGAATTGTTATTAATTGGGAATTATTAAAATATGGCGGGTCTAAACTGAAGAAACGACTTCTTATACTACTGAATAATATATGGCAATCTGGGCGTATACCAGAAGACTGGAAAATCGTAATATTAATCAAATTCACAAGAAAGGTCTTAAAGATATTTGTGAAAATTATAGAGGGGTTGCTATTTAATGTTCAGCTTCAAAACCACTCGTATATGCAAATATCCTAAAACAAAAACTGAGTAAAATTGTAGAACCAAAATTGGAAGAAGAATAATGTGGATTCCGTAAAGGTCACTCCACTACTGATGCTAGTTTTACATTAAAATAAATAATTTCGAAGAGAAAAAAATACAATTTACCCAGATATATTTTATTTGTAGATTATCAGAAAGACTAGGATAGGGTCAACAGAGGAAA
Organism: Periplaneta americana; assembly: GCF_040183065.1. Classification (NCBI taxonomy): domain Eukaryota; kingdom Metazoa; phylum Arthropoda; class Insecta; order Blattodea; family Blattidae; genus Periplaneta; species Periplaneta americana. Next base: position 143,717,455 of record NC_091124.1, on the reverse strand, counting down.
ATTATTTGCAATATTAAAATATTGGAATGTTAATACAGAACTAATACATACCATTAAATCCCTGTAGCCGTCCAAATTCGAGAGAAACCTACAGAAAATTTCAGAATAAACTTAGGACTGCGACAGGGTTGTGGGCTGTCCCCTTTGCTCTTTAATGTATACCTGGACCAGATCGTCAAATTATGGAATTACACTAGACTAGTCCAAAAGACATATTAATAGCCCCTAAAAATAACTTTGTACAATTTTAATTTCAGATACAGAGGATGACCTATAAAGATCCTCTAAGATTTTAATTGACTTAGGTGAATTGTATAATATGAAGGTATCAACAGCAAGACTAAATCCATGGCGTCTCAAGGCAAGCAGATCAGAAGAGTAAAGGTTGTTATAAGTGACAAAATCATAGAACAAGTCAGAAGTTTTCAATATTTGGGGAACTATATAACAGATTTTAAAAATGAAGAAAATCAAGAATCACTAGCCAAATATAGTAAGATAAACGGAATCTTAAAAAGAAATTTTAGAAAACAAATGAACCGAGAAGCTCTTTTAAGGCTTTACAAGGTAGTTAGTAGTATTATTACACGGAAGCGAAGGCTTTACAAGAAATGAAGAAAGACGTCTAGAAGCAGCACAGATGAGATTGCTCCGCCCGTTATTTGGAGTATCAAGACGAGATTGCCTCAGAAATGATTATATTAGAACTAAACTTGGAGAGGCAAACATTCTAGAGGATATTAAGAGCAATCGCTCCAAATGGAGAAGCCATATAGATAGAATGCTGGAAGATCGCCTACCAAAAATAGTCTTAAAATGGAACTCGATCAGTGGGACGGCCCAGAAAGAAATGGGTGGATCAAGTAATGTAGCTTGCTGCAGCTTCGGAACGGGGAAACAAGCACCCTGTCCTTGAAGAAGAAGAAGAAGAAGAAGAGGAGGAGGAGGAGGAGGAGGAGGAGGAGGAAGAAGAACAAGAGGCTAGATAGTAAATTGAGGGTATGTGTTATAGTAATAGGTGTAGTAAAAGTAAAATAAGATGACTGCACGTCCACCGTTGTGGCTGAGGGGTTAGCAAGTCTAAATCCGAACCTAGTAGTCCCGGATTCGATTCCCGGTAAGGACGAGTTGCCTGGGTGAGGTTTTTTCGGGTTTTTTTTCCCTCACTCCTAGGATGAATATCTTATGATATTATAACTTTATGAGGCAATTGGAACCCTACTCATCTTCGCCACTTCCTTTCCTCCCCCATCATCCTTTCCTCATTATCCCGTTTCTGGTTTTTCAGATCACTCTACTGGCAGCCTTCCGAAGCTGCTGACTCTCTCTATCTGTAGTTCAGCGATGTTGGATAGCTTCTGCAATGGCACCCGAGGCGGACATACTCGGGGGAGGAATTTCGCCTCGGACCGACAGGGGGGCCTTGGGGGAATTTGCGGAAGCAGGAATGGTATATGGATTCTGTCGGCTGTAGGAACCAGTCGTTAAGGAAGTCATGTGGTTAGGGCGGTGAGCGTAGGGGATCTGTGGCACGCAACTCATTTCATATCGAGGGTTAGCGCAATAGATCTCAATAGGTCGCAGTGCTGGGCCATCCGTGCCCCCCTCAGTTAAATTCCATTCCATTCCAAGATGACTGCACAAGTCGATGAAAGTTTGTATGTGCTATTGTAATTAGAGGGTAATGGGGAGCAGGAATACAGAGATGTCGTGGCGACCCATTACTAAATAAGAGCTGTAGAAATATATCATATCATATCATATCATATCATATCATATCATATCATATCATATCATATCATATCATATCATATCATATCATATCATATCATAAGTTTCTATCCTTGAGAGCCTCTAAAATACTCGCCTTTCTTCTCATCGGAATCGAATTGTATGTGATTTTTGGCAATCTGTTCTTAAATATTCTCATAATATATGCCTATGCATACCATAGTAACTGTTTTGTTAATAAATTAACTAAAATATTTAGTTCACCTCCTATTTTGTCTACTTTTGATAATACTGTACGAGTAGGTATTATATAGGCCACGTAATAAGAGAAACTATTAACATATGTGTTATTCCTTTAACGTCTTATAACTAGAGCAAGTTTTACAAGTAGCGATCGTGGACATCTTTATCTTTGCGACATAAAGTCTTTGTTTTAACATTAGGAGTATCAAACAGCTCGAATAATGCAGAATTTCCTACCTAAGGAAGCTATTAGTGAACAATTAATCCCATCCTCAATAATTATCACATCGAATTCGAGGCTGTCCAATCAGGAGCCGTATCTTGATTACCTTCCTCTTGAAATGTGATGTTTGCACGGCTTCTATCTTCACACGGTATGTGTTACAGACGCAGCTGTAGTGGGACCTCTCTCACAGGCAATCCGCACATATACGCTCACAATGCCATCAGCAGCATTAATTCAATCCTGCTGCGACTTCAGTGGCAATATAGCCTCAACAGATACCGCAATGTACACTACATTAGCTCCAAACAAGAAACTCAGGTTGGCTTTGTCTCGGTAACATTTTTAGTACCACTGACTTTGGGTGTATAACTCTAAGTAACAACAGTGAGGATAACAGAACAAGAGATTTGCGTTCTAGTAGATTATTCTTCGTTGATCATCTGATTGTAATTCAAAACACAAAACGTGCTACAAGAATCATTGTCAAGAAGACGATTCACATTATTATATGAGGCTTATAAGGCAATTAGAATATACGAAACGGATGTACTTCTGAAAACAGCTTTCGCTTAGTACGGTGCCGTTCGAAAAGTGACATGGGCAAGTAACAGCCAGCATAGTAGTGATTTAGCGCGTCAGCTTATAGCAATGAAATCCTAGTGAATCATACTTGCAATGTGAGTTGTTGGTTTACCTTATAATAAGTGCTGGAAGTGTGGCCAACCTTTCTACCGCAATGCACATTACGCATCATTCGAAAAGATTCATAGACACATGCTGGATTTCGTCTCTATCGATAGAATTGAACCCTAGGCATATGGTCCGTTTTATTTAATTTATGAACGACTAAGCTTTGATTTTAACAATTTAGTCGCTTACCAACTGATCTGCCCGTTGAGCTAACTTCCTTAACAATTTCGTGGGTGACTCTTCCAACCTATAGTTTATCTATGTCATCAAGGTTTTATTCAATTAGGACGGATTTATACGCATTCTTTTTTATTTAAAAATGAACCCCGGTTTCTCTCACTTTTTTCAGTAACTTTCGAATTGTTGAATCAGATGGTTGTTGAACGCCAGAATGTTTCAATATGTATACATATATAGTTTTTTATAATGACAGAGCCCTTAACTTGCCGTTATTTGCTTCGACTCTACAATCGTGGCTCACAGATGACGCTAGTGTCGAAAAGTGTAAGCCATCTTTCGAGACTTTTTGTGCAATTTTTTCATAACAGGCCTACATATCATAAATGAAGTTTCGCTATTGTAAATGGTACTGCATCGCCATGAACTAAACTGAACCGTACTGGATGGAAGTCAGCTGTATATTAATTATCTAAACTTGACGTCCCTTCTGTCCATAGTAGGCCTACGCAAAACACAATCTTCCCACCAGGGAAAAAGTACACACTACGCGTTCGATCTGTAATGGTAAACGATCAATGGTATTTATCTGTATGAAGTCTATTTTCTGACGAAAGCTCTGTACATTAACATTAAAATTGAGGACAACGTAAATCGATTAGAAGGCCTATTGATTCAGTATCTGGGCCCCATTCATTGTTACTATCTTTCACGTAGCACTGCTTCTGGTTCATTTTCAAGCATTCAATATGCATTTCGGCAAATGTATGCGTTTAATCAAGTAATCGCCTCAAACGCCATCTAGATGAAACTAAAGTATTACTAAGACGCGAGAGAAGAGAAATTGTGTCCGGAGGCTCTAATTTAGGCTTGGAGGTCTTTAATGTGCCGGAAGGGACATACAGCTTAAAGTGCCTTCCAGTGGACTTGTGCTCCGGATTTTTGCGTTATGAAAAATCTAAAATCCATCGATCCCAGCCTGGTTTGAACCCGCAACCTTTGGGTTTTGAGGAGAGTGATTTACCCTTAAACCATTGGGGGCGATATTCCATTCATTATACACAGTTAAATCTTACAACAAATTGTATTCATTTATGCTCATTTCATTACAGATGTTACTCGCAATCATAGGGATTTCCTCAAATGTCATGTCACCTTTTCTTCTAGGCAATCTACTATTGAAATAGAACCTTAAGTCTTCGTTGTTCACTGAACCTTGCTGTACAGCTATGTAAGTTTCGCAGTTTATAGAAGATAGTTAATTTCTGTTAACCTTCTAACTTAGCCAGGAGGTTTTATATGTAAATAATTGTATTTGCAGTCGTTCCATACTTTCATCTCGAACAAACAGTACAAGGCATTTGTTCATACAAGCTTGTTTGCAGACCGTCATATGAAATATTGCAGATCTTCCGAAATGTTAGGGAGAATATGTTACAGATTCCACAGCGTCGGTATTCATGGCATCCGGATGAAAATATTTCAACTGATAGGGTGAAATATTTATTTCACATTCCAAGCATCTCTACGAGTTATAGGGTGCACCAAATAAGGTGGAGAGAATCTTAGCTCAATGTAATTGTAACAATATCGATAGAACTCATTAAGATAATGTTAAATGGACTTTAAAAATTGAATAAAATATTAAAAAATAGAAGCATTTATATGAAATCGTAAGGCATAAATTTTGTTAATAGCAGTTGCTTTACGACTCTTTCAGCGAGAAGTGTCTTATATGAGTGTTACCCTGTTGAACAAACTTTCTGAAGACACGTACTTCCTCTATCCGAGATATGTTTTAAAAACAAATAGCCATAAAACAATAGAATATCGATATGTTATCGTCTGTTTTAAAAGGAGTGACGGAAGTTATTTTATGAAAAATAACTTTATAAAGCTTTTGTATATTATTTTCAATGCTGTCGATGAAATTCGATATCGCTAAGTATTGATGGCTTAGAAATGTATAGACTACCTTATTTAAATGAGGGAGATGAGCTATTACTCCTGTCCTAAGGTACTCTACATTAAAGCCCAATGTATTTTTGCTGAGGAATATTATTATTAATTTCCAATCAAGAGAACCCTAATTTACGAAGCGGTATGCTAGGATTTAGTTTATACTGCTTATTGGTATGTGCACACTTTAATAATGGTGAACGTTTACTGTGCAGCCTTTTAAATATATAGTTCTACATATTTATAAATTCTCTGTAGCAGCATTATTTCTTGAACACTTTACACAGTGGAATGCTGTGCTCGATGTTATAGGCCTAGTCCAGAATGTGCGTTTGTAGTTCATATTTCTTGATTTGAAAAATGGGGCAGTCAAACAGATGTTTCGCACCTTGAAGGTTTTCACGGCAAGATCACGTAAAAACATTATCTGCTGGGATGTTGAATCCGAATTTTCCAAGTCCAGAAAAGAACTGTGTTAATACGTATGTAGGTGTGAGATGATGGGTTTTGAGTCGGTTATAGACAGATGGGAAGTAGGTGTTTCTTGTTAGAATTCTGGTTTTGCTTGCCGTCCATCTATTGGTTGAGGAATAAACCAACACTTCAAAATAATTATTATGATCTATTTCTTAATTTATGAATATTGTTAATTGATTAATCGCCACGACTCGCTACCTATTCTATCCGACATAAAACCCCTAATCAATTCAACAGTCATCTTTCCCGAGGAACCAGCCATCTGTCCGGCACGTATACCACTTCAATGGCTAATTACTTTAGCTTGATTTGACTTTACGACAGTTGGACCCGGGTACACTTAGTCACGCTTTGGTCCTTTGTGAGTATCTATATTTGAGGGGCTCACAACCAGAGTGGACCAAGTCCACCAGTGACCAGTTTGTGGATTAATACAATCTCGGATGAAGAAAACTTAGATTTATTCATCGCCATAACAAACAAAGTCCAAAACTCATTTGTTACTCCACAGAGGGCAGCATTTTCTATGGAAGGTCAGAGTCCGTGGATATACCAGAGTAGCGCAATCACCGATTTGGCCGCCATTGTTATACCTTTTCAACACGCTAGGGATAGGAATATTTAAAGTAAAACTCAGATATTTTTAATTTGAAGGGCAAAAACTTCTAAAGAATCTTCTTACATTTTAGAACATTATTGTCAGTCAACATACTAATGTATAAAAACTTTCTTTAATAATTATTACAGCATAAATATACATTTAAGTGTTCAATACACTCCTTCATAAACGTCTCAGTTATAGGTATTACAGCAGCATGAACAAGTAACAAATGAAAACAACAATGTTGCAAATAAAATAACAATAAATTTAAACATTTCCAACTGCATTCCTCGTGCAAATTCTCCGGCTTCCGCATATAAGGGGACACTATACTGAAATTTCTCGAAGTTCATTAGTTTTAAGAGTTCACAACAGTGAAATCAATGACTACCATACTTACGAAGCTAGATTCACCAAATTTTGATCACTGGTATATCTGCTTAATAGTGACAAGTGTACAAAATTGCATCCGCCTATGATACGTGGTTTGCATTTTATTAATTATTTAATTAAAATATTGAACCGCTTTATATAAAAAGTCGCTTGCACTACGTTTGGTATTATTCTTAAGTGATTTACACTTATACGGCTCCTTACATACATGGAATCAAAGCTTACTATAAGGTTTTGCTGTAAAATTAATCAGTAAATTACTAGAATTTTTTTATTATCAAAAGTAAAAAAAATAATAGTCATAAAAATTCCTAGTAATTTACCCATTCGCTGTACAGAAAATTCCAATAGTAATGTTTGTTCCAATGTATATAAAGAATCATATAAGTGAATATCAATTAAAAATAATGTAAATTGTGACGCAAGGGACTTTTTGCATTAAGCAATTACACTACATAATTAAGTTATTAATAAAATGCAAACCACTTATCATAGAGAGAGAGACGAAATTTTATACATGTGTTATTATGAACCAGATATACTAGTGATAAACATTTTGTGAGTTTAGCTTTAAAAATATGGAAGTTAGTAATTTCAGTATAATGTCCCCAAGGATACACTGATGAGAGTTTGTCATTTTTGGTAAAAAAAATCGTTTCTTTGTTTTTATCTTTAAAAATTCATTTATGATCTAAAGATGCCCTCTGCCAATTTTCATGACCATACGACCGGTCTATCAGCTGTTTAGGGTCACATTTTTTAAAGGCTGCGGGCTCTGACTGTTAATTTAAATTCTCCGTCCACGACCTCCACTCTGAATTCTGCGACCATTTTGGAAATTACGCTATATTTCATACATTATTTATTATATTAGATTTCCGATTGAGCCAGTGTAGCTTCTCGACTTCTCGAAATATTTCTTCATAGAATCCAACAGGTGTTAGACCTACTTCAAAGGCTGCTTTCCTTTATAAGATATTCAGTTACAAAGGAGAGCACAACTCTTGTCCAAAGGAAAATTCCACTTGTTGCTAGTAGCCATAACAACGTGTTTTCCATGCTTGGTTTTTGTTTGTGATACAAGAAATATTTGCAAGTTTCTAACAGTTTTATTGTTAGTGTTATAACAGTGTCTACAGTCCATAGTGATTTGTAAATAATATTTATCTATTATAGTGTTTTCATAAGATTACATAATTTTTAGTCATCTTTATTTACTAGTGTAAGTTAGGTGTGCACAGCGTGGTAGTGTATATAAGGATAAGTTCTGTATATAATATGCTAGTTCTATATTTTTCAAAATGCCTAGAAAATAAAAAAGACAGAGACCTGGTTCATTATTATTATCCCAAACTTTGAAATCAATTTTCTCCTCTTTAATTTTCTGTAAATTTTGCATTGCTAAAAATGCTACTTTTTCTACAGATTCTGTACTACATGCATGATTTTTTGTAGAGGTTTTTGAATATGTTCTTAACAAACTTACTATCAGTATTATACCTAACACTCATTTTTGTTGTTGTTGTTTAGTCAGCTGTCCGAAGACAGATTTGAACCTCATAAGTACCACCAATAAGGCATCACTCATGAGACAACTAGGCCAGGAGATAATGGGGTAGGGTGGCCAGTTTCTTTCCCCCTCCAATGCATACTTCGCCGATTAGCTACATATTCCACTAATCAGACTTCAGATGCTTGTCCTTCCTCTGACATATCGTCAAGTGAGATGTACTGCCTGATTATTATGCATATCAGTGAGAAGAGGTATTTTTTATATTAATTTTTTTACGCTCGAGTTGAATTTTTTCTGTTTTTACACTTTTAGTGCATTAAATGTTTTTAATTATTTTTTTAGTAAAATAAAGAGGAAAATTGTATAGTAAGTTTCGTTTCTGAAAGTCTGACACGTATGTACACAAGAATTCTGGCCAAAATAGTAGCAATTTTTGAAAACCTAAATTTATACAATTTAAAATTACAAATTAAAAGTACAAAATTTCATAGAACTACCTAGAATAGTTTAAAAAATGAAATTTCACATCAGTCTAACCTTAATAGGGTTTCTAGTTTCTACGGTCTTTGTATTTTCCAATCGAGCCAAACAATACAATCTTGTCTCAAGAATGAATTCAGAACTTCACAAATATATTATGTCATTCTTACAAATAGCAAATAGGATTAAATTCAGAAATTCTTGATTTGAAAGGGAGAAGATGGTAAAAATTTGACACTGATCCTAATTGGTACGTGATTTTCATTTGTTTTATGTAGAAATATCATTGCTGAAACAACTTAAATTCTAGATTAGTTTTATAAAAATATTTTGGGGCCCAAATTTTGAAAAAATAAATATCAAAATACAGTCATTCATTAATCTCACAATGTATGCTCGCTTAGGTAGCGGATCGTTCCTTTTTATATTTATAGTCACTTCTTTCCTTTTTCCTTATTTCTTTCACCTTGTCACAGAGAAAACAAATTTGCGCTTTTTTTCAGTTCTCTGTGAACAGTTCTAAACACAGCAGCACTGCATTTTTTCGCACTTAAATTGGATTCTTTCCCTATACAACTCTATACTGCATAGCGCGCGCTGGACTAACAATAGCGGATTTGTCAGCATTTGCCGGCTCAAACGATTGCTGTACTCTGGATATCCACAGACTCTGTGGAAGGTGAAGATTGCTAAGCGTGAGCCAGGACCTTTAAGACTCAATATCTCAGAACTATTCCAGATGGACTTAGTCCACTCTGGTTGTGAACCCGTCATTTGTGAGTATCTGTAGGCTATTTGCGATGATTGTCCAATCGTTAATCCACTGACATATGGGCTATTCCCCCTCAACCCCTGATACAGCCAGGTTCCATTTGTCGGACGAATAGCTTGATAAGCCCCAGGACCCCGGAGCGACAATTCCTTTCTGATCAGCCGATGCTGACAGGTGAGCCATCCTGCCTCAGCCTCTGATAGAGTCAGGCCCCATCCGCACACGAGTAGCCAGATAAACACCAAAGACCAGGAGCCCCAAACCCTTCCTGTATCAGCCTTTGTTGGAAGATAACGCAGATAAGTGTGAGGTCAGACTGCAAAATACACGGAAATTTCTTGAAACAAAAAAATAAATGAACTACTTGAGTATATTTCAGAACAAGCAAAATCTCCCCCAAAATCCAAGTGTATTGAACCGTCTCTTTAGCACAATTTCTTTTCCGAAATCTCGTTTACTCTGACTAATGACTAAATGCGAGTGCATCTTGGCGTCAATTGAGATTGGCGTCTATATCTTTTGTCTCTATTGCTCCTATTACTAAATACTGGTGTGCCCCAGATCATTAGTATGTTTAAGTTATGTTAATGAAGGACGATTAAATTGCATTCAGAAATTCTACACCAAGATTGCCGGACTCAGTCGCTAAAAACCTGCATCTTGCAGACATCATTGTCGCCCAGTCAAATGACATCGTATTAGTGGCGTAGCACGGTTTCCGAAACAGGGGAAAGAATCAAGATTAAATTAGTAACTATAATTATTTTTAAATTAATTTAAAATAAGGCTACAATTTTATGTCTACAATTAAGAATCATAGATGTTTGAATAAGTAGAAGTAATATTCTGCCAACAGTCTTACCTTATCGCTCATAATGCTGTGTATCATTTTAAAAAGGTTTGCTTAACAGTTTTTATTTTCACTTATCATGTAATAAATATCCAAATCATTACAGTATCCATCGAAACGTATAATTGAAATTCCTGAAAATTTAAATAGTATAGTTCATTACTACGTTACCTAAGTGCAATATAATACCAATCCAGTTGTAATAGTTTCATTATTTTTATGATACACATTCTTAATATATATTTTTTTATTTATTTATTTATATAATAATTTAATTAAATTTAGGAATGTACAGTAATTTTAGTTTTTTGTACTAGCATGGACATCTGGACATCTATTCGGGGAAAAACGTTCGTTACCATTTCTGTAATACTCTACGCGCCTCTTGCTCCTTACTAGGTGTGCAACGATGCAACCTGCAATAAAGTGTTGTTCCTTAGTGGCAGAGGGCCGATGCAACCCGCATCATATTATTGTTGGAAAAAATAAATGAACTTTGTATTTTATCGTCACTAGACCCTATATGTATTACATTCAAGATATTACTAGTGGCTTGATCAGCCACATTTCATGCAATTATGGAGATCCTACGATTTCCCTGAATCCCTTTTTAATTCAAAGATCGTTATTCTCCTCCAAGATACTTAAAATACGTAAAATCAAATTTATATAATTAAATTTAGATTAGCTTCCTTTATTTTAATTCTAAAGTACCTATGATGAAATCAAATTTGCATAGTTTATATACCCGTAGATGCATAAGTTACGTTTTCAATATTTTAATTCTAACATTGCTGTCCTCTTCTCATGGGCCTATTTAGAGCTTATTTTAATATTTTAAAACATAGTATAAATGCCTAAATGTGACTTTTTTTTGAATTTAAATAGGCCTACCCCAGTCTACTCAAATATGAGTAAAATCGTTTAAATAACTTTGGCGCTATGGGCTTAGGCAAATGGACTGACAGAAGCACAAAAACCACTTATTCGTATTTAGTGATTATGTATTAGACCTAAGCTTATTAATATTATTACTATTACTACAATGTATTAATATTAGCTATTACCGTATTATTATTATTATTATTATTATTATTATTATTATTATTATTATTATTATTATTATTATTTTCATCCATCATCAGCATTTACTAGTAATGTTATATTTTATAGTTGTAATGTTAACATATATATATATATATATATATATATATATATATATATATATATAAAACTAGGCACTAATAACATCACAGTGACTTAAATTTTGAAACGCAATACAATACCGCGCTGCGAACAATAGCACGTGCTGTTGTGAGTACAACAAAGAAACGTCAAAAACAATCTGGAAGCAAATGTCTGGTTACATACCCTTAGAAAGAGAAAGCATAATGCTTCTGTATCTCTCTGTCTCTCTTTTTCCCCAGCAATCCATTGTGGCGAGCAGGTATATTTGGAAGCTAGCATCTCACATCACCCGCGTGTTCAAATTCATCCCGAGTCAAAACACGAGACAACAAAATAGAGGAACAAACTAATAACAATTACAATTACCTTATCTGCGTACAAATAAAAAAAAAAACTTTTCTCTAAAAATAAAAGAGGAAGCAATGCTTCCACCACATCCATGGATGCTACGTCTCTGCATCGTAATAAATTCCTATGCATTCCACTTGGCAAGTGACTTTTGTACCACACATTATAAAAGAGTAATTTTGCAGAGAAGCAATAGAACTATAAATGTTTGAGTGGTGGTGGTGGTGGTGGTGGTGGAGGTGGTGGTGGTGGTGGTTGTGGTGGTGGTGGTGGTGGTGAGGGTGCTTTTTTTTATTTATCGACTCCTTCACCTGCATCAAAATTGAAATGGTCGATGAATTTTGCTCGGAGTCCTTTATGATGAGCCGGGTTCTTTCACATGTCGTAAATCCAGAAAGTAGTAATGACAACAATTTATATCGTCCTCGATTGTATTTGAACCCAGGAACCCTAGATCAAGTAGCCAACACATTGCTTAAAAGGCCATCGAGAACTGAAATGTTAAGTAGTGTTTGGTTCCACAGACGCAGCCCTCCAAGGAAAATTACAAAGCCCCCCAAAAAATAAAAATAAATTGAAGAAAAATACAGCAGTATTAGAGGTGGTAATAAAAATTTGACGTTGAACCGGAGAATGACTACAATGCCTCCAGTTATCCTTTTGTATTGAGACTAGCTCAGAGTTATAAAATCTCTCACTTCTTTCAGCACCAAACAGCAGTTTATTTTCATCACCATAAGATAACAAATAAAAAGCATAAAGAAGCCATAAATCAATCATACCGGTTCTAGTGATGCATCGCTACTCCACGTTAAGACAGCTGCGTCGCCTGTAAAGAGAATTCCTCCGCCAACCCCTCGCCTTGAGGGCAGACCATACATCATTGTCGCGGCCGTCACAGCCTGACAGGCGGGCAAACCGCCTGGCATGTCTGCGCTTTACATGTGCAGTATGGTGACCGGAGTGAAATTTAATACATAGAAAAATGTAAAGCATTTAAGCTCTCAACATGCAACGTCCACATACTGAAACGATTAACTAGAGTGAATATTCAAACTTCGGAAATGAAGTCGGCAGCAGTGTAATGGATTATTATGTAAAATCATGTATGACACGGAATTCTTGTAAACACGATCATTCCGCACAAAAGGAGCGGCGCACAGTTCAGAATCAGACGGCCGATTTCAACAATGTTGTTCAGAGTCCTTGACCAGGTTCAAATTCTTTTCTATCTATCTATCTATCTATCTATCTATCTATCTATCTATCTATCTATCTATCTATCTATCTATCTATCTATCTATCTATCTATCTATCTATCTATCTATCTATCTATCTATCTATCTATCTATCTATCTATCTATCTATCTATCTATCTATCTATCTATCTATCTATCTATCTATCTATCTATCTATCTATCTATCTATCTATCTATCTATCTATCTATCTATCTATCTATCTATCTATCTATCTATCTATCTATCTATCTATCTATCTATCTATCTATCTATCTATCTATCTATCTATCTATCTATCTATCTATCTATCTATCTATCTATCTATCTATCTATCTATCTATCTATCTATCTATCTATCTATCTATCTATCTATCTATCTATCTATCTATCTATCTATCTATCTATCTATCTATCTATCTATCTATCTATCTATCTATCTATCTATCTATCTATCTATCTATCTATCTATCTATCTATCTATCTATCTATCTATCTATCTATCTATCTATCTATCTATCTATCTATCTATCTATCTATCTATCTATCTATCTATCTATCTATCTATCTATCTATCTATCTATCTGTCTGTCTGTCTGTCTGTCTGTGTCTGTCTGTCTATCTACCTACTTATCTACCTATATATCTATCTATCTATCTATCTATCTATCTATCTATCTATCTATCTATCTATCTATCTATCTATCTATCTATCTATCTATCTATCTATCTATCTATCTATCTATCTATCTATCTATCTACCTACCTATCTACCTGTCTACCAGTGGCGGTTCCTCGGGGGAGGGAAGGGAGGAACGTCCTCACATTTTCTTCTTTTGAAAGTAAATACCAAATAAAATATGTACCTTGAAATTCGAGGAAGATTCGATAATTTTTAAGTTCACAGCTATAAGAAAAACTCGGTTGATCGAGTTTTAAACGACGCGCGCTCATGTGCTGTAGAAAACTGTAAGAAAGATGCGAGATTGTCTGTGTGGAGGAAAGGCACTCCATTCCTCCTCTACTGCAGCTAACACACATAGACAACAGCGCACTAGCGGCCAGAGAAAGAAGCAGAGTTTTAAAGTAAATGAACGGAGAGGGAGGAGATCCTCCTCTGAATCAGTCATGGGCGGGAAATAGAAACCGACTGGTCTTGACGCAAGCTCGCTACCGCTGCCACCTAACGATGTTGCATTCAACCGGACTATAACACATCTAGGAGGAGATACAACAAAAACAGTTTTAACGCAACGCTATGAAAAACACCATGTAAATTTTTCTTTTAAATTATAAATCAAAAATATTATTCATTGCACTTTATATAGGCTACTATTCATGGTTTGAAACTTTCGTGGATATTTGAAAGTTAAAGTCGGGTTTATGTAAAACAAAGAGGAAGTAGTTTTATGTAGTTGGCCCCTGAAATTCACTTCTATTCATTGTTTACTAGACAGGGCAACAGCCAAGTTGTCAATTTTGTACAAATATATTTGAAACTGAAAGTAGGTACTCCAAACTACATCATTTTTAACATAAAAAATTAATCGGCCACCGGCAGCTTTGAACAATAATGATAGTATGACTTCACAAGAACTGACATTCTTCAAAAGTATCTGATACTGAACTTGTAAAATGTACATGTGGCAATACAGACCACGTGGGTGGGTGCAGTGTCCTCGTTTTCCTCAGATTATTTCCCATTCCCATTTCCATTTTTCCGTAAAACGGTTCCGGTTACGAGTTAATAGCTAGTCTCTTCCTAATGATCATAAACAAGGTGCTCTATAAGATAATTGCGAACCAGTTTGTATTACTAGACATAGGCTAATCCTAATAATGAACCAAAATTTCATCATGTTCTGTAGTGTGCTCGAAAAATGCTACGAGGTTGTGAATTTCCTTGCAATTGTTAATTTGTGCAATTATTCAACAATGAATGGAAGTGAAATCATAATATATTTTGGACAATTTAGAAAACTCAGTTTACAAGAACAGATTATTGCTATACAGAAGGGAAGGCCAACCCCCAACACTATCTGGTCTTACATGTATGCATGTAGCTTAATTTGTAGCATGTTTCATTCAAGAAGCTGTCATTTAGTGCTGTTAATTTCTTTCCTCCTCTTAAGAAATATGCAGGAGCCGCCACTGCTATCTATCTATCTATCTATCTATCTATCTATCTATCTATCTATCTATCTATCTATCTATCTATCTGTCTGTCTGTCTGTCTGCCTGCCTGCCTGCCTCTCCGTCTATCTATCTATCTATCTATCTATCTATCTATCTATCTATCTATCTATCTATCTATCTATCTATCTATCTATCTATCTATCTATCTATCTATCTATCTATCTATCTATCTATCTATCTATCTATCTATCCATCCATCCATCCATCCATCCATCCATCCATCCATCCATCCATCCATCCATCCATCGATCTATCTATCTATCTATCTATCTATCTATCTATCTATCTATCTATCTATCTATCTATCTATCTATCTATCTATCTATCTATCTATCTATCTATCTATCTATCTATCTATCTATCTATCTGTCTATCTGTCTATCTGTCTATCTCTCTATCTATCTATCTATCTATCTATCTATCTATCCATCCATCCATCCATCCATCCATCCATCCATCCATCCATCCATCCATCCATCCATCCATCCATCCATCCATCCATCCATCCATCCATCCATCCATCCATCCATCCATCTATCTATCTATCTATCTATCTATCTATCTATCTATCTATCTATCTATCTATCTATCTATCTATCTATCTATCTATCTATCTATCTATCTATCTATCTATCTATCTATCTATCTATCTATCTATCTATCTATCTATCCATCCATCCATCCATCCATCCATCCATCGATCTATCTATCTATCTATCTATCTATCTATCTATCTATCTATCTATCTATCTATCTATCTATCTATCTATCTATCTATCTATCTATCTATCTATCTATCTATCTATCTATCTATCTATCTATCTATCTATTTATCTATCTATCTATCTATCTATCTATTATCTATCTATCTGACTGTTTATCACTGCCTGCCTGCCTACCTGCCTATGTATCTGACTGTCTATTCGTCCATTTCTATGTCTGTCTAGTCGTTCAAATGAGACTTGACCATCGTTACCTAGAAAGAAAGACATTAAATCTACTGCTTAATATTCGCCATTCTCGTTAACATACTTTTTCCCACTGTGACACTACTTTGCGGATGTCGACTTCATAGAAACCGTATGGCTTGGAGGTGAACCAACGTTTAACGCCATTTTGTATCAATTATCCGGTGGAATCGAAGTACCCTTCAGACCCAACTATCGCCCAATATGCCGATATAATTAAACAAGAACAAGGCTTTTCTTAAAATTTCGAAAAATATGGAAATCGCACGGAGAAAAGTCCGGCCTGTAAGAGTATTGTGGTTAATGAATCTTGTGAGATGCTAACGTAAAATAGCTTCTTTGCCTAGGAAGGTAGTTAGTACGATTAGTGCATAACACTTCATTTTTATAGGATTAAATATTCTTGTCATGAACACACTCCTTGTGAATGTGTCAACGTAAATTAAATTTGTGTTAAACATCCAGGCCACTTTCAATCCTGTTTTTCATAAATAGAAACATTGCATTTCAAACACATTTCTAATCATTTCGTGTAAATTTATGAAAAATAATTAGTTCTATTTATCTACTTACTTGAAGCCGCCAGGGTGGTCTAGTGGCATACAGCGCTGGACGTACAATCCTGTGGACCCGGGTTGATCTCCTGTGTACCCCTGATTTAAAACATGTGTTGAGCGAGTCCGTGGTCCAGGAAACACAGGGATTTTCTCCGGGAACTCCGCTTTCCCTGTTATGGCATTCCAAAAATCTCCTTTATCATCTCGTCTCAGTGCGGGTGTAGCGTAGATCAGCCTCCTATGGCGCAACCTGGACAACGATTCTGTCGGTAAATTGGTCTACACAACTGGCTTCAGATGTGAGAATGGCGAAAATTCAAGTACTCGTAATTAGCAAAAAATGTATCTAGTACTTATCTTTCGCGTACTTTAGGATTATAGAGAAGGGTTTTGTGTGAAATCCAAAGGACTAGAGTTCCTCTTTAGTTCTGGTGCATCTTAAATTATTTCGTTCATATTTGTTTTTTAATAAAAATTCAAGAAGAGAGTTGTAATATGATTTACACGTGACCAAGGAACTGGATTACTGCGAAAAGCTTTTAACACAATGTTTTTGTTTTGTGAATTGTGCTATACCCTTGCATAATTCTTGTACATGCTCTCGTTTATAATCTCTGTAACAGTAATGACCTGGGTTCTTACGTTTCCCCAAAATTAGGCATCTACAGCATTCCATCAATATCTTCCCATTCCGTCATCATTCCACAGCTGACTGGTCTTGAGACGAAATCTACCAGGATACGCAGCGAACTTAGTGTAGGCAGCCGCAGCCGGTGTGGGTTGGGAATGCGCCTAGCTTGAGGTCAGTGCAATAGATCTTCAGAGGTCGCAGTGCTGGGTATAATGCTTCTCCCCCTAATCCAATTCAACACTAACAACGGGTGTACGCCTGGAAAGAGATTTCGCTTAGTACGGCGCTGGTGGAGCAGTAACAGCCCGCTTAGCGATCATTCAAAGCGCCAACTTTCGACAGATTCTCCGGCTTACGTATCACATTACAGATGAAATTTATCGGCTTACCTTATAATAGGAGCTGGAACTGTCAACCATCCTCTCTATTTCACATTTCACATCAGTTGAAAAGGTTTCTAGACACACTGTGGATTTCATCCCATCGACAGAATTGAATCCTAGACAAGATTATACAATTCAGTATTGAAAAATAAACCAGAGCTTAGCAATTTAAACATTCTTAAGTTTAAGAATAAAGTAAAATTGTTTGTATGACTATATTTTATTTTATTATTATTTTAATTGTTGCTAATTATATATGTTACAAATATTTATTCCATTTATTTCATGTGTTACATCAGCTTCTTGTCTATGCGGATGACGTGAATATGTTAGAAGAAAATCCACAAACGATTAGGAAAAACACAGAAATTTTACTTGAACGAAGTAAAGCGGTAGGTTTGGGATTAAATCCAGAAAAGACAAAGTATATGATTATGTCTCGTGACCAGAACATTGCACGAAATGGAAACATAAAAATTGGAGATTTATCTTTCGAAGAGGTGGAAAAATTCAAATATTTTGGAGCAACAGTAACAAATATAAATGACACACGGGAGGAAATTAAATGCAGAATAAATGTGGAAAATGCGTGTTATTATTCGGTTGAGAAGCTTTTATCATCTAGTCTGCTGTCAAAAAATCTGAAAGTTAGAATTTATAAAACAGTTATATTACCGGTTGTTCTGTATGGTTGTGAAACTTGGACTCTCACTCTGAGAGAGGAACATAGGTTAAGGGTGTTTGAGAATAAGGTGCTTAGGAAAATATTTGGGGCTAAGAGGGATGAAGTTACAGGAGAATGGAGAAAGTTACACAACGCAGAACTGCACGCATTGTATTCTTCACCTGACGTAATTAGGAACATTAAATCCAGACGGTTGAGATGGGCAGGGCATGTAGCACGTATGGGCGAATCCAGGAATGCATATAGAGATAGAGTGTTAGTTGGGAGACCGGAGGGAAAAAGACCTTTGGGGAGGCCGAGACGTAGATGGGAGGATAATATTAAAATGGATTTGAGGGAGGTGGGATATGATGATAGGGACTGGATTAATCTTGCACAGGATAGGGACCGATGGCGGGCTTATATGAGGCCGGTAATGAACCTGTGGGTTCCTTAAAAGTCATTTGTAAGTAAGTAAGTAAGTATATATTTCATGTATTTAATTCCAATGGAGTTTCCCCTCAGACACAGAATACTAAAACAATAATTTTATACCATTTTTTTAGCTTAAAAAGAAACATAAAAGATAAAGCATTGACCAAAATATAAATGATCGATTTCTTAATTATAATTATGTGTTTCCATACAAACAAGTTCTTAGAATCGCCACAGATACACTTGATTATACTTGTCACGATCTATTTTTAGAAATTTCTCAAAATCTATATTTTCCCCATCATTGAACAAAATAGTTTATTATCATAACTCTAGCACCTAAAAGGAGACCTATAACTGAAATTTGATTGATATAATATTTTAACATTAATATTGTATTTATCCTGGAAATAAGGAATAGTTAACTCAAAGAGATTTTGTTTTTCAGCATCTCCTTCCTCTAGTTGTATGTTAGAAGATTCGAAGGGGAAGTTCGGAGGTATATTTTCGGCTTCATTTCTCTCCCCCCCTTCCCCCGATAATACATGACATAATATCAATACGGCGGTTGCTGTCGTCTGCGATAAAATCAGCTTTTTAATGGACTTCGAGTTCTTGTTTTTCTGATTAGGCACTGTATGCTTACCTACATATAAATTGTGTTAACTTTCGCTAAATGGTTTTTACATTTATTTTATCAATCTCATTTTTATTATTATTTTTGTTGTTATTTTTAATTTGATATTACTATTTGTGTATTATTTTTGTCACTATTATGCTATTATTATTATTATTATTATTATTATTGTTATTGTTAGTACTATTATTATTATTACTATTATTATCATCATCATCATTATCATCAACATTGTTACTTATATCTGTAAAATTTATGTAGGCGCCACTGGACTGTACCCGAACAGAAGCACATGCTCATTTCGGGTAACTATCATACCATTCAAATGAAAATTGTGAATAAATTTGAAATGACATTGAGAAAAGAATTGACGTGGTCCATTTCATTTAATTTATGAGCGTCTGTTATTTTATAAGGCTTTAGTTTTAATAATTACGTCGCTTCTCAAGCTGATGTCTTCAATACACCGTCTGCTGAGCTAACTTCCT
This sequence comes from Periplaneta americana, assembly GCF_040183065.1. Classification (NCBI taxonomy): domain Eukaryota; kingdom Metazoa; phylum Arthropoda; class Insecta; order Blattodea; family Blattidae; genus Periplaneta; species Periplaneta americana. The sequence goes on along the minus strand of NC_091124.1, from coordinate 143,697,612 downwards.
TAATGATATCGCGGGATACTGTTCTAGCCTATGTCATCGAGTTTTTCTTCTGTTAGAACGGGATTATGCGCCTTCTTTTTATTTAAAAATGAGCCGATTTTTCTCACTTTTTGACGAAGTTCTGGATTGTTGAATCAGATTATTGCTGAACTCCAGGATTTCTCCTTAGAAATATAGCACGACATTTTCTCTACAACCCGGTCGGGGCAAGTTACCTGGCTGAGGTTTTTTCCGGGGTTTTCCCTCAACCCAATACGAGCAAATGCTGGGTAACTTTCGGTGCTGGATCCCGGACTCATTTCACCGGCATTATCACCTTCATTTCTTTCAGACGCTAAATAACCTAGATGTTGATACAGCGTCGTAAAATAAGCCAATGAAATAAAAATAAATGTTCTCTACAATTTATTAGTAATATTTGTATCCTATAAGAATATCCACTGTTTTAATGTGTACTATATTGCCACGAATTAAGCTGAACTCCACTGGGTAAGTCAGTCGTGTACTAAGAGTTTCTAGTCCTTCAGCCTGCGTTATGTGTCCATCTGCCAACGCTCGATCCAGAGGAAATTTATACACTACTTTCACGGCAGTCGCTTGCAATCTATAACCGAAGGGATTTACCAGAGCAAAACCTGATGAACGCTCTATACAATTATGCTATATTTCTTAAGGAATGGAATATTTTTAAATTTTCACAAATCTCTTATGAATAGGGTTTTGCTGAAGTTCATGATTTTTATATATCTAAATTTCATACTGAAGTAACCGCAATTTAAGTATCCTTATCTTCATAAGTAGGCTAATAAGTAATCTTAGTGAATACCATGTTATATCAGAATCTTTTCAAGCATATACCAGGTATGGAGAGGAACGGACGTTTGGTCGCAGGAATGATCATATCAGAACGTTTCTTATTTTAGATAAGTTTCCGGAAATGTGTACACAGAAGTTTTAGTTTTTTCCAGCGATTATGTTTTTATTATAGTCATTATTTCGGAGATGTATCGGTTCCATTAATACAGAAAATACTGAAAGAGAATACATACCTGTGATTTCGTTGTTTCCTTCGGGGGGGGGGGGACTATACTTAACTCCAAAACGTTGAATGTCATGGCATTCGTAACACGTGCGAAACATCAAAACCCTTGTATCATGTGCACAAATACTTGATAAAAGTCATGTACTATTCACACACAAACACGTCTGATTCTGTTTACGATAATAAATCTTTATATCTGTACTAATTTTTAGTTAGAGGAAGAGTTACATATATGGAATTTTTATTTTGTTCTTTCGTTTCGAAACCTACATATTTTTAGTATTGTACATATTACCTTCATAAAAAAATACAAGTACAAATATGGAATACTATACTGTTGTGAAACATAAGCAGAGTCCGTATAGGTCAGTTTCTATCTGATGCTTTTCCAATTCACTGCGGGCTAAAGCAGGGAGATGCACTATCACCTTTACTTTTTAACTTCGCTTTAGAATATGCCATTAGGAAAGTTCAGGATAACAGGCAGGGTTTGGAATGAACGGATTACATCATCTTCTTGTCTATGCGGATGACGTGAATATGTTAGGAGAAAATCCACAAACGATTAGGGAAAACACGAAAATTTTACTTGAAGCAAGTAAAGCGATCGGTTTGGAAGTAAATCCCGAAAAGACAAAGTATATGATTATGTCTCGTGACCAGAACATTGTACGAAATGGAAATATAAAAATTGGAGATTTATCCTTCGAAGGGGTGGAAAAATTCAAATATCTTGGAGCAACAGTAACAAATATAAATGACACTCGGGAGGAAATTAAACGCAGAATAAATATGGGAAATGCGTGTTATTATTCGGTTGAGAAGCTTTTATCATCTAGTCTGCTGTCAAAAAATCTGAAAGTTAGAATTTATAAAACAGTTATATTACCGGTTGTTCTGTATGGTTGTGAAACTTGGACTCTCACTCTGAGAGAGGAACATAGGTTAAGGGTGTTTGAGAATAAGGTGCTTAGGAAAATATTTGGGGCTAAGAGGGATGAAGTTACAGGAGAATGGAGAAAGTTACACAACGCAGAACTGCACGCATTGTATTCTTCACCTGACGTAATTAGGAACATTAAATCCAGACGGTTGAGATGGGCAGGGCATGTAGCACGTATGGGCGAATCCAGGAATGCATATAGAGTGTTAGTTGGGAGACCGGAGGGAAAAAGACCTTTTTGCAGGCCGAGACGTAGATGGGAGGATAATATTAAAATGGATTTGAGGGAGGTGGGATATGATGATAGGGACTGGATTAATCTAGCACAGGATAGGGACCGATGGCGGGTTTATGTGAGGGCGGCAATGAACCTTCGGGTACCTTAGAAGCCATTTGTAAGTAAGTAAGTATTAACAAATTAAGAGATTAACAAAATTGCAAAGTCAAAATGACCTCTACTAAGAAAAGCACAGAACAAGCATTCAGCATCTTCATAATACTGAATCCAGATGAATTATCTCTCACGTCTTTCCTCGAACTTGTTTTATGGCTTCTTGCATTACCTTTTCATTCCATTGTTTTCTAAGTTTGTTGGAAGGTGAGGTTTTTCATCCTACTATTAGTGCCAACACTAGTAACGATACAGAAAACCAGGGTATAAAGATGGAATACTAATAATAATATTATTTCATATTGTAACACAATGATGTTGTAAGTCACAACCTCAAAACATATAATTTAAAAACGAAATGAATTAAACATGCATTTCTATATGTTACATTGAAGAATAACAATGTATATTCAAGAAAAGAACTTACCGACAAAATTTTAACTTTTCTCGAAAACACAGAAATGATAAACGTTTCAACAGTTCAGTTTCTAGCTGCAAACTAACACATTCCCGTGAAAGAGAGTATCGGTGCGTAGTAATTTGGAAGGCTTCCGCTAGAATACAACACGTCTCAGGTGGTATATCACATTATTTCATATTTATATTCCTATTTCATATTTGTAACATTTCCTCTACACATAAATTTGCACATTCAGTACAGATTAAAAAGTGTGGAGTGAATGTCAAAAACGATTTTCCAATATATTGCACGTTGCCTATCACGATTTTGTTTATAGCCGATACTCAGTTTTTATGGCTGCGACGGTTGAGTCAATTCCGAGCCAATGCTGTGCATTTAACTTCATGACCTCATTTTTATTTTATAGTTATAGACTCGTTGAGGTTAGATTTTTACTGAAATAGCCTGGCATTTAGTGACTTCAAAGATATTTTCTTGAATAAAATAGAATATTATCGGTCTTCAGAAGCAGCAATACATTAGGCCTATATTAAATGTGTAGAAATTCACCATATTTATCTCCGGCTTATATTTAATAAATATTTTAAATATTTGTTGGTTTTCACATATTGAGTCCGTCTTTTCGTTTACTTCCCTGCAAACAAATTACTCTACTTACGTGATGGATTAAAATATCTAAGTCATATACCAGCCTGCTTGAAGGAAATGAAACTTTTGGCTTTCAAATTATTTGTAAACTCACATGTATTTATAAATTATAATTATCCAATTGTAATTCACTCTGTTTCAAAAAATTCTATCCCCACTTTCCTATGTAAGTATTATTAAGGGGACACTTTCGCAACGTTCAAAACTTTTTTCTATTTTGCAGATTTCAACCAAATTTTCATAATATGTGCCTTTTGATATTATATTGAAACATTTAATATTTAAAAGTAATTGACTTCCAAGTTTTTTAATGATTCATCTTTAATTATTATTTTTAGTATTTTGTGCAGCCTGTATTTTTTGTCAAATTTAATTCCAGATTATTCTGAATTTTCACATATGATTAAGAATAGTTAGAGAAATAACTTCTAGTATAATTGTTCCAATGTCTCCTTTAGTTTTGTAATTATTGCTTTAAAAATGTATGTATATATATATATATATATATATATACATAATTTGACAACAACAAAAATTATTATTCATGGCACAAACAAACTTATAAAAATCAATACTTAGAAGTAATCTAGGATATGGAGTCCATATACCTGCAAAATTCCATGAAGATTTGACAATATTTACTATAAAATTAGGGTTACAAAAAAGTCAAGTAAATGCAATTTATATATATATATATATATATATATATATATATGTATTGCGAGTCATTTTACGGCTGTCGCCGTCTCCCGCTTCTCAACTTCCAGGTATTCCGGTTTTGCCAATCGCCCATTTTTAGACCCCTGCAGATCATATCCTCCTGAACCTCCTTGCTCCATTTTTTCATTGGCCTTCCTCTTGAATTTAAAAGTACTATTTTCATTTTATTCCCTACACAGACATTATAAAAACAACCAACTTAGGAGCGGAATTGAACAAATTCCTTTGGCACGATGAAAGTACACATAGTAATAGTGCTTTTAAATTTAAAAACAAATCCTAAATTTTCACAATTTCCACCGAAATGTCACCTTAAGAATCACTAGAGAGGCAAGGATGAAATAAATTTATCTTTTCTATTGTGAAATATCTGAGATTATCCCTGTATCAAACGTATAATAGAAGATCAAAAATAATTTCACTGAAGTAGAAATAACTTTTTATTTCAAACTCAGCCTCAAAATTCAGGAATCTTCAGTACATCCATTTTTAAAACTATGATAACACTTCCATATGATTATTTATTAATAAGAAACTATTAATGATACAGTAACTTGGTGTATATATTTGTTTACGAAAACCTCAGTGTTTTTATTGGCACATTACAAACACTCAATGTGAGAACCTCTTGTTATACGGCATACATCAACTTTTTTACAATTCATGTTGGGAATGTTCAGCTAAGCCTCGTGTTAATAACATATATCAACATATGATTGATTATTTATTCCGTCAATATGGCTTAAGCAATGAATTACATATGAAAGAAAACTATTGATATATTACATCCTATTTTATCTTGATACTAACGTCTTCGCCCCTAGTGGGCATCTTCAGGTACAAGATAGAAGTATCATCTAAAATCAATTACAAACAAGTTTTACATTTGAAAATGCCATGACTAGAATAAAATTGTGACAATGTTATCCATACCAACATCAAATGTTCTGTCAAAATGTTAAAAAGAAAATTTAATTTAAAACAATGTGAATTTACATAGTTATATAAAGTAGATCCCCTTGTATGGATATCTCAAATATATTGTTGCCAATAAGGTGATGATCACAATAAAATCGATATAAATACTAAAAATATACAGAATTAAAACCTTATATTATTATGACTCCACATTTAATAATATAAGGTTTTAATTGTATATATTTTTAGTGTTTATATTGATTTTATTGTGATCATCACCTTATTGGCAACAATATATTTGAGATATCCATACAAGGGGATCTACTTTATATAACTATGTAAATTCACATTGTTTTAAATTAAATTTTTTTTAACATTTTGACAGGACATTTAATGTTGGTATGAATAATATTGTCACCACTTTATTCTAGTCATGGCATTTTCAAATGTAAAACTTGTTTGTAATTGTTTTTAGATGATACTTCTATCTTGTACCTGAAGATGCCCACTAGGGGTGAAAACGTTAGTATCAAGATAAAATAGGATGTAATACAGCAATAGTTTTCTTTCATATGTTATTCATTGCTTAAGCCATATTGACGGAATAAATAATCAATCATATGTTGATATATGTTATACATCAACTTGCCACACTCTCTTCAACATATCTGTTTATGGATGCCGCAGCAGAGAGCCTTCGCCTTACTTCGTCTAGATCAGAATAGGGGTGGCGCATAAACTCTATCTTTCACATATCCCCAAAGAAGGAAATCACATGGTGGAAGTGTGGTATCTAGAACGCCAAGGGCGATAGGCCAGATCAGTAGCGGCAGCACGTCCATTCCAAAGATTTAATAGATTGTCAATTCGAAAATGTCTGCGAAACAATTTGTACCATTGTTACTGAATTTGTTTTCGCAAGCTGAAGAATGCAAAACGATTTTGTACCATTTTAAGGAAGATAATATATGTAATTCAGTTCTTCAGATGTTCTATATGTTACACGTTGGAAGTGTAATGATTATGACGATGATGAGCACAGCAATAACGGCGATTGTAATATGAAAACGAGCCGTGTCTGTGGCTCAAACGCCAGCATGTTGGTCGTCTACCTAGGCAGTCCGGATGTTTCCTGGCCAAGTCGTGATGGAATCTGTAGTGGACAAATCAGAAGTTGCAGAGGTTTTCTCGGGGTACTAACGTTTTTCCTCTGTACTTCCCCTCATTTCATCTATCACCTACAATTTAAAAAATGGGCTGGAATGAAGTCTTGGGTCTTCGGGGTAGCACGGTTTCGGATGCTAATATAGGAAGGGTTTAGAGCTCTAGGTCCTGGGGATCATCAAATATGTGGATGGAACCCGGCTCTATCAGGGCTGAGGCAGAATGCATCGGATTCGCGAATGTCGTCCAGACCACCTGTCGGACTTTGAACATCATCGCATATAGGCCTACCAGGTATTCCGGAACAAAAGGTTAAAATGATACAGATGGTAAAGGGATCCAGCATAAGTACTTCGAGATAGAAAATCAATGGTCGGTGGTGTCTTAATGTTCCACAAATTCTCAAAGTCTCAGGTGGATACTGTAATAAGTGTGAGGAACATTTATTAAGCTGCTTTATTTTCAAAATATTTTACAACGCTAGCAACTCTTCCAAGTGATGCCCACCAAGCTTGACATACTGTATGCAGTACAACGACGCAAGAAATTCTGTCGCACTCTCTTAAATATATCCTATGTCTGTTGTACAACGACACAGACAGTTAAGATTCTGACAACCAATTCCTCCTCAGCTTCCACTGAGGTTTCGTAAATTAGTTATTTCTGTGTAAACATATTGGGCGATTGTGTGCTGTTTTGAAAACTAGTGCCACCAAACGTCTGTATTTTATCTTTAACGCACCAGGCATGCTAGCAGGTTTGCATACCTTTTAGATTCTACCTAAAAATGTAGTGTTTAAATTATTAATACCTTTAGTACCTTAAGATGACATCTCTTACCATTCCTTTTCTATCTCAAAAGTCTCATGTTGCACCCCTCCATAATGAGTATCATTTTGATCCTGTTAATTTGGCATATTACGTCTATAATGGGCCAAAGCAAGCCTAAGTACAAGGATCCATTCTGGGTCCAGCCCTCAAAAATCCAAACCAAGCCAATTATGAAAATGATGACAATGATGTCGAATATGACAGCGGTAAGATAACGAAGATAATGATGATGATGACGAACATGATAACTGGACGAGGTTAATGACAATATGTAAGAAGTTTACTTAAATAATAATAATAATAATAATAATAATAATAATAATAATAATAACAATAACGATAACGATAATCTTTATTTTCTCGCAACACTAAACTTCATGAAAGTTACTGGGCAAGATTTGCTTTACAACATTACCAGGCTTATGGTTAAGGATTGCATAAGGATTGGAAGAGTGTTTGCTATGGAAGGTGTTGCAGGTTGTTATTTATGTTTTGTACGAATTATGTAGTACAGACAGAGAACTCTTTAACAGTAGGAATAGTGTAACTTTACAAAATAAAATTATCTCAAACAATGTGGCCTTATTTTCTTTTCAGATTATCTTGAATAATACGCAAATAAAATTAAATGATAAAATCCTTAATGCTGACTTTTAGTGAATAGCTGGTTTGTAATTTGTGCGATTTTGCGTATGAGCTTTAAGTGATCTTATTCTTTTTCTAAAGTAAAAGATTTTAAGTTTTGTCGACATGTTTTGACGTAAATACGTTCGATAACGAAAAGTGTAAGATTTATTGAACTTGTAACAACTCAGAATCTAAAAGACTACCGATATTGAACCCTATACGTAAAATGAACAAAAAATGAAGAACTATGACATGGTAAACTATATTTATTTACATTTACAATATTTTAACAAACTAGCATTTGTTATTAACTGGTCTTCGAATAAGAGTGTCCTACTTCAAAACAACTGCCGTGTTTATGAAGCTATAGCAGTGATATTTTCCCCATGCTTACAGTTGTTTTTGACAAATAATCATGGAACGTTACACCATTCCACAACGCGTAGAAATCGTTAAAATGTATTATCAAAATGAGTCATCCGTTCGTCAAGCACTCCGTGCATTACGTGAAGTGCGTAATCGTCCTTGCTCTGACTGTCAATGGAGAATGATACCTGCTATGATAAATAGATTACTTCTGGCCTCAATTGGAAGGTACGGATCTCAGAAAATCTGGTTCAGCAAGATGGCGTCACGTGTCATACTGCTCACGAAATAGTCGATTTTTTTAGGGAGCAGTTCAGAGGCTTCATAATTTCGAGTGGTGGTGATGTTAACTGGTCCCCGAGATCATGTAATTTAACGCCGCTGGATTATTTCTTATGGGGTTATGTTAAATCACGGGTTTATGTCAACAAGCCGGAAACACTCAATGATCTGAAGAACAATATCACGCGTGTTATTCGTGAAATTGAGCCTGGTTTATCTTAGTTTGTGATTGAAAATTGAAAGATCCGTACACGCGAACCTAACGAAGCCGCGTCGGTCGTTTAACTGACGTTCTCTTCCATACGTAATGATAGTAAGTGTGCTTCAAAATAATAATAATTAAATAATTAAACCTCTTTCGTTTATACAATTTGTTTCATTTTAAATGTATAACATTCTTATTGGAAGACCATTACTTAGAACAACAAGTGTTGAGATGTGTTAGAAGGCTGTGAACTGAATGGTATTGTTTTGATCTGGAGTTATAATTTAATATAGTCTTTCTTGGTAATATCATTAAGTATTTATTGTTCGAAGTGATAATATTGAAGAATATAGTTTTATTTATATAGGTGAATGTTAGTGACAGTTATTTTTCATTCCTTTAGAAGAAATTTACTTTTATATATATTTTGTGGATTTGATACATGGTTGCTAAGGACATAATTATAAATAACTTACGAAGCTTTTGCTTCTGAACAAACAATTTATAGTCTATACTTTTTTTTTGGTGCACATTATTATCGAACTATGTCATTTATAAATTTAAATGTTGAAATGCGTCAGTCACAATAGTGAAATACGAATATTTTGTTTGATATACAATTATCTTATAAAATGTCACAAGATAGCACAAATGAAGAAGCAGCACGTTGTCTAATTTGCAGAAAATTATGTAAATCCAATGCAGGAATAAATATACATATGGGTAAAGCCCATCCAGAAGAGAGAAGAAAAAAACTGGCACATAGGTATACTACAGCATTTTCTCATTCATCATATTTTAATAAGGCAAGCAATATTTTACCTAACAAAAACATTACTGACACCTCAGCTACATATCAACAGAGTTTGCAAAAACCCCTCGAAACAACAAATCGAAATTCTGTAGTAGTAGTTAACAATCAGGATCCTATTCAAGTTTTCCAACAGAGTGAAGATGTAATATCTTATCCAGAAAATACACAAAGTGATCATATAAGTTTTCATCCAATGAAAGAGTGGGAAGAAAAGCTATGCCACATCCAGTCTGTAGGAACGAGCGAAGATTTTGAAGCTCTAATGGAAGATGTTAGGCATTTTTTCACACAGCAAATGACTGAATTGCCAGGACCCCAACACCCAGCCGTGAAGCATTATCAAGCTCGTAAAGTAAGTAAAATTAACAGTAAATGTAATTATCAAACAACATCCAATCCACAAAAGAAATCTAAGAGACAGCGAATGAAAAATAGGCAAAAATATGAGTATGAACTAACCCAGTAACAATTTTACAATCAAAGACGTAAAGTAGCAAGAAAAGGTTTACATAATTTAAATCACAAAGCTACTTGTAAAATCTCGACACGTCTGATAACCGAACATTTTGAACATGTTTTTAGTACTACAAATAATAGCTCCCCTCTTTCTGATGAGGATGAAGATTCCATACAATTTCCTGAAGATATAGTGATTACTGAGAGTGATATTGGTATTAAAGTTGACACTTCCCCTGGACCAGATAGAATAACAGTACGCGTTTTAAGGCATCTCAAAGCTACCAAATTTCTTACACTGCTTGCAAACACTATGCTTCATTTTAATCATGTTCCAAAATTCATGAAATTAGCACGTACAATTTTAATCCATAAAGGAGACGACGTGAACGATTTAAAACATTGGAGGCCAATTACTATTCACTCCGTCATTCGAAGAGTCATTGAAAGAGCCCTTGACATTAAGCTTCGGTCTTATATTGTATTAAATGCTCAGCAGATAGGTTTTATTAATATACCTGGAACTCATATCAATGCATCTTTAATAAATGGCTGTCTTTAATCATCTAAGCTTAATAAGAAAGACTGTTGTGTCTAAAGCCTTTGATTCTGTTGGCCATGAACATATTCTTAGAGCCCTTAAATCATCTGGCGTTCCGCAGAACTTGTTCAGACTTATTGGTTCCTTATTAACTAATAATACAATTCGAATAGAAACTAACCATACAAAAACCAAGCCAATAAGCGTAAAACGAGGCGTTGCTCAAAGATCTCCATTGTCTCCAATACTTTTCAATTTGGCACTGAATTGCGTTCTTGAAAATTTAACAGATCATGAAATTAGCAACCAATATGGTTTTACACTTTCCAATCATCTTCAAAACCTAAATGCTTTTGCATTTGCTGATAATTTGGCTCTCGTTGGAAAAGATGAAAAGTCAGCAACAGCTCTCATTGATATGGCTGAAAGTAAATTAGATGAACTAGGTCTTGAAATTAACACTATTAAAAGCAAGTGTATAATTCTCGAAAGAGGTGTTTTAACTAAAGGAGCTCTCATTTCACTTCATGGATCAGCCATACATAGTAGTGATGATAAATCTGAAACAATTCGATATCTGGGAGTTGATTTTCGCGACAAAATATTCTTAGATAAAAAGAAAATTATAACAAATTTAACACGTGATCTTAACAATCTTACACAAACTCCATTACTGAAGCCAGATCAGAAATTGAAGATTGTGAATGAATATATATGGCCTGGGCTCATCTATCCTTTGCAATGTGCTCCACTTGATCAGCTCCCTGACAGCTTTCTTAAAGATCTGGATAAAGTAATTAGAAGTGCTGTCAAAGGAATAATATCTCTTCCTGATGATACACCTAATGACATGCTATATTCTTCTAAAAAAAGTACGTGGCCTAGGGCTTATTAAGGCTGAATGGGAAGCTAATATTCAGCATTTTAACATCTGTAAACGACTCTCACAAGTCAGTGATGATCATCTCCTTCTTGTCAGGAATCTTGAAGAGGAGAAGAAAACTGCTCTCAAGCGCCTGAAAATTCCTGAAGCCAACATAACACCTCGAACAACTGGAATACATCTACGTGATGAATTGCGAAAGAGATCGTTTGACTCCTGGTGTCAGTTACCTCATAAGGGGAAAGGTGTAGTCATCTATGAAGAATATCCAAGAACCAATTCATAGGTCAGCACCAAAAGGAATTTGTCGTCTTCAGAATATATTAATGCAATCAAGATGTCCTGCAACCTTACTGCAGTGCGCTCCGTTCCTGGCAGAGCTTTCAGCACGACCCGTTGCCGTCAACCAGGCTGCAACGAGATAGAAATTCTTGGCCACGTGTTGGGCTTTTGTCGGAAAGGAGAGTTATTGCGTAACAACAGGCATCATAGAGTCCGTGGAGCTATCGCCTGTCTTCTTCGGAACAAGGGTTGGGAAGTTCATGAAGAGGTCCACTGTATTTCTGAAGACGACTCTCACAGAAGAGCGGATATAATAGCAATAAACAGGCAACAACAAAAGGCTATTATCATAGATCCAACTATACGCATGGAGAGAGATCTCAACCAAGCTCATCAGGTTGATTAGGAAAAGAGGACCATTTATGAACCTTGTATTCCCTACCTTAGTGCCAAGTATAACATCCCTCTCTTCAATTGGTCAGTGACAGGTTTATTTTTTGGTGCTCGGAATTCTTTACCAAAATTTACATATCATTTTTTAAAACAATTATCAATATCATCTTTTGAAATTCAAAAAATAATTTCGCAAATTCTCAAAGATTCCCTGCAGATTATACAATTTCATTTATACCACTCCGAAGGCCTTAATTAAGGATATGCTAATTTTAAATAAAATCTTTTTTTATCAGTATAATTTAGTCATCTTCTAAGATTTTATTTTACAATTGATAATCAATGGTGCTTAATTATTACACTTTATTTTTATAACACTATTCATATTTAATTAATTGTATTTGTTTGCTATTCATTTCCATTTCCTCGTGGTCATCCTTAATTAAGGCCGGATGAGTGTTTTCTCTCTCTCTCTCTCTCTCTCTCTCTCTCTCTCTGTCTTAATAATTTAATAAAAATATTGGTCTTGTAAACCAAAAATAAGGAGCACCTTTTAAAATTTCAGAAAAAAAATTCAAATATAATTAATTTTAGAAAAATTAATTAAAATTAATATTTTATATTAAACTACCTAAGTAAATAATTGTATTCAAAATGCAGTCAAAGTCACGTCTATAATATTAAAGTCCCGTCCATAATATTAAAGATGGATAAAGACATATCATTTATGAAAGATGTAACAAAGTTCAAGCTTCCAGGGTATGATTTAGATTTAAAATAAGACCAAATGTTTCGAAATTATACGTGCTTACAATAAAAACGCGCGATAATTTTAAACTGTATGTTATAATTGAAGAGTGTGATCCCAAAACGCGTAAGTCCATTTTTATTAAAGGACTGGGCTAGTTTTTTTATCCACTGGTCAACAAACTGAACGAGTTTTCAAATGACATGACATGGATCACAATAACACAAACTTTTAGACAAGGATTGGGGTGTTTTGGAGGAAAGCAAGCTTGAAATATATTAATAGAGGTCTCAAGCATAATCATATGTATTATCATAAAAATGGACAAATGGACTGAGCAAGTTTTTGGATCACACTCTTCAATTGTAAATAAATTTTTTAAGTAAGATACAAAAAAGGGTAATTTAGAAACTGTATACAATATTGTATTGCCTAAAAAGTACATAGTTTTAATAGAAGGCATATTTACGACAAACTCTTCGGACCTTTTTTATGAATTGACTCATAGAAATTACTTCCCCAGTCCCACAGGGGAGTGTCTTGGGGCCCCTTCTAATCTATATTTTGTAAATGATCTGCCAGTTAACATTTTGTCCAGGGTTTGTTTATTCCACGGATAATTGTATCGTAAACAGGGAAATAAAAAGTTATGAATATACTACTCTTCTTCAAAATGACCTCAATAGAATAAATGATTGGGCAATGGCCAACAAAATGAAAATAAATTCTTTAAAGAGCAAAGCCGTCAGCTTTACAAGAAAAAGGAATAAAATAATTGCATCGTATACGTTAGGGGGTGAAACCATTCCGGAAGTTAACGAATGTAAATACCTAGGAATAACTTTCAGCAGCGATCACGGCTGGGGGTACACGTTACTGACACAGCGGGAAAAGCATGGAGAGCGTTACACTTTGTGATGAGGGTACTAAGGAAAGGCTCTGATAAATCCAAAGAGATTGCACATAAATCACTAGTTCATCCAGTAATGGAATATGGTGCTGCATGTTGGGATCCTTACAGATTAGAACATATTAAGACATTGGAACAGATTAAAAAATGGGCTCTCAAGCGTTGTCGTAATAATTCAACATTAAAATGGGACATACTCACGGACAGAAGAACCCAAATTTTATTATCCGCAATGTTCAAAACATACAGAAGTGAGTCTGCCTGGAGAGAAATAAAAAATAGGTTGCAGCCGCCAAATTATTACTATTCAAGGAACGACCACTCACATAAATTGAAGGAAAGAAGACAGAGGACGGATACTGGAAAGTTTTCTTTTCTCAATCGTACTGTCTGGAACTGGAATGCTTTACCTCCAGACTTACTAAAGGCTTTACCAATAACCAAACATGTATTTGAAAATAGCCTTAAGGACTTTACTAATAGACAGTAGTATATTATGCAAATTATTTTAAGGGTGTAGTTGATATTTTGTTATTTCAAGTATTGTATCAGTGAAGAAATATATTGTGTCAGTGAAGTGTGTTATGTCAGTGAAGTATGTTATGTCAGTGAGTGTGTTGTCAGCGAAGTGTGTTGTGTCAGTGAAGTGTGTTTGTGTCAGTGAAGTTTTATAGTTTATGGTGGTAGTGCAAAGTATTGAACGGTGAAATGTTTTTGAAGTATTTGTGAAATAAGGATAGTATAGTGAAATACGTTGTAGCTCCAGTGCATGAGTGAGTTGACAACGAAATGAGTGTAGTGCTGAAAGGTACTTGTGCATGTATGAACATAATATCATACTCGTGTATTTTAATTCGAACTTATGGTTAAGATACAAAAAATTAGATTTACTTTAAATGTTATTTTAAGTGATCGTGCTTCATTTAAATTAGGATGCTCCTTGTTAATATTATTATAGTGTTATTATTATTATTATTATTATTATTATTATTATTATTATTATTAGTAGTAGTAGTAGTAGTAGTAGTGGCAGTAGTAGTAGTAGTATCAATTATTGTTATTAGTATTATTATTATTAATTTATTATTAATTGTATTTATTATTAATTGTGTTTATTATTAATTGTCGAGTAGTGTAATACTGTCTGCAAAAATTTAAAAGAGAATACTTCAACTATATGAGCAAAAAGCAGAAAAATGGCATGCTAAAAGCTACTTCACAGATACCACAGTTACTAAGAACGTGTAGATTAATTTCTAAAACTCAGATTTTCAGCGCTATAATGCTTTTCCTGTACTTAATATGAGAAAAACGTAAAATATTCTATCTTTTCTACAGACCTACAAAATTTTCATTAGACGTACGACATACTGACGATGTTAGCAGTTGATGCCATGCTTGAACAATCGCGTTGCTCCACCCAATATACCGGAGAAAGAGAAAGAGTATACAGAGTGAAAGAGAAGAGCGAATTAGTGCAGAAATAGCGGATGAAGAATGTTGCACGACATTTATTAAAACAACGCATTTGATTTGCATTCCTGATATTTAATTATAGAATTCCTGATATCTCTTCCAAACAGCAGTCATTTGTCGATATTTTTGTCACCACAGGGTAAGTATATACAGACAATACGAGACATAATGTACAGCATGTACTGGAATACTCGCCAAGGGCGCGGAATTCGTCGTTTTAAACTTTACAAGATCAAAACAGATGCCTGCTGACTTTTCTTTATTATAAAGAATGTGTAATAGGAAATACTTGTAAAATTAAGTGCCCTACTTTCCTGAGAAAGGAGAGAAGATAATTATCACTCAGCTTGTCTAGAATAGCCTGTATAAATATATACCTGTCCTGTACTGACACTTAATGTTTCCAATAACCTCTCAGAAAACTAATTTTAACATACATAGCATTTGGGAACTTTAATTAAAATGTCCGGAATTCTTTCCGTATTAACCTATGAAAATCTGCTAAAACAAACGACTCCTAAGGAATTGGTGTTAATTTGCTTGCTGTAAAATATCTTAAGTTTGTGACCGCTAAGTGATTGTGGGACAGATTTTCTCGGAATAGCTTGGATTATTTTAGCTGATTGACCGACTGACTGTCCAAAAATCATACTGATAACTAGTTTAGTCCTTGACTAGCTGAATCACTAGTTTATGTGCTGACTAGCTGGTTTATGCGTAGGCTGACCGCTTTACGTGCTTGACTGACTGACTAGATTACGTGCCTGACTGGCTTGTTTGCCTTACTTGTTTACATGTCTGTCTGCTTTACATTCATGATTGGTTTTCTTGCCTGACTGACTGACTGACTGACTCATTGACTGGTTTACGTGCCTGATTGACTGGCTGACTGACTAGTTTACATGCCTGACTGACTGACTAGATTACGAACCTGAATGACTAGTTTACGTACCTGACTGGCTGGCTAACTAATTTACGTACATGACTAGTTTAAGTATTTCGCTGGTTTACGTACCTGACCGACTGACTAGTTTATGTGCCTGACTAACTGACTAGATTACGTGCCTGACTGACTAGTTTACGTACCTGACTGGCTGGCTAACTAATTTACGTACATGATTAGTTTAAGTATTTCGCTGGTTTACGTGCCTGACCGACTGACTAGTTTATGTACCTGACTGACTGACTAGATTACGTGCCTGACTGACTTGCGTGCCTTACTTGTTTGCGTGCCTGAATGCTTTACATTCATAGTTGGTTTACGTGCCTGACTGACTGGCTGGCTGACTATTTTACATACCTGTTTATATTTTTCGCTGGATTACGTGCCTAACCGACTGACTAGTTTATGTGCCTGACTGACTAGTTTATGTGCCTGACTGACTAGATTACGTGCCTGACTGACTAGTTTACGTACCTGACTGGCTGGCTAACTAATTTACGTACATGACTAGTTTAAGTATTTCGCTGGTTTACGTACCTGGCCGACTGACTAGTTTATATGCCTGACTGACTGACTGACTGACTGACTGACTGACTGACTAGATTACGTGCCTGACTGACTTGCGTGCCTTACTTGTTTGCGTGCCTGAATGCTTTACATTCATGGTTGGTTTACGTGCCTGACTGACTGGCTGGCTGATTATTTTATGTACCTGACTGTTTACATTTTTCGCTGGATTACGTGCCTGACCGACTGGCTAGTTTACGTGCCTGACTGACTTGCGTGCCTTGCTTTTTTGCGTGCCTGTATGCTTTACATTCACGGTTGGTTTACGTGCCTGACTGACTGGCTGGCTGACTATTTTACATACCTGACTGTTTATATTTTTCGCTGGATTACGTGCCTGACCGACTGACTAGTTTACGTGACTGACTGACTGACCGACCGATCGACCGACCGACCGATCGACTGACTGACTGACCGACTGACCGACTGACCGACTAACCGACTGACCGACTAACCGACTGACCGACTGACTGGTTTACGTGTCGGACTGACTGATATACATGTCTTACTTATTGCTTTATGTGCCTGGCTGATCGATTTTCATCCCTGACTGATTAAATTGTGTCTGGTTTGAGTTAGTAAACGAGTGAGAGTGAGTGAGAAGGAGAACTATGGATTTATAAGCATAAAATTCAACGCTATTACCGTGAATGTCTGTAATCTCATGTCAGATGTTTTCACTGAGGTAAGTGACCCCTATGACCTGGCTGTGATAATTAATCTTTCTCTACCGAGTGATTGATTTAGATGGATTTTAAGCAAGATAAGAATTTTATGGCTCTTTTCAAATGAAAAGTAAAATTCGAATTGTATATCATACATTTACGTCATATGAAAGAAACTCATCTCACAATATTAATACAATATTCACCGGCCGTTTGCAATTTCTCATCCACATCAAAATGCTAGCGTCTATTCCTTGTCTGACTTGTCCTAGATCGAAACACGACCTTGTGACATCACGTTAAGGGAGTCCCACCGTGTGTACGTCCAGTTTGTTACAACCCCGGAATGTACAAATTGTCCATTTACTGACAATCAAAGCCGATAGAGTGCATTCACTTCAAACCATACACCGAATAAATCATATTAATTGTAGAATGTAAGCTTACACAGGCAATACCGAGAAAAGATATGTGCACTGAAAGAGATTATGAAGTTTCGACTGTCATACGTCCTTAAGGTTTGCACAAAGCAATGGTAATTGGACAGTTTATTGTTCTCTGACTACTCAGCTTTGCCATGTGGCATTTTTTTTCTACCTAGAATGAGTTTTAGAAAATCGATTTTTGGCCGCCTAAACCGGCCAAATACCCCATTGTGTGACGATGCATATTCAGATACACTGCTCACCCGTTACCCACTTCAGCGAATGCTGATGACCACTGTTCTGGACCATCAAACTGTCATGCAGGAGTTCCGGACTCGAGTCCCGATCAGACTATTAAATTTCAGTAGTGAAAATTATATTTATTACTTGGATTTATTGAATGTTAGATTTGAAACATATTTCCCCTTTACCTGGGATTTTTCATTCAAAAATCCATAGTGACGCTTGTGGCGGACAAGTTCGCAGTCCGGGATTCTCTCGCTTCCTATGATAGGCATCACCCATATCATTTAGGTCACTCTCCATTCCATTACCATATTCATAGAATTTTTTCGATCCCCAGTTAGCAAAATGCAGAGGAGTCTGGCCTATAGATGCTGGATTCTCTGCATGAAATCTGAGTGCACAGCAAAACTTAGCAAAGTCAGCTTCTGTAGATACTAGATAGTAATGTGATTAGTCGGATGTCGACATCTTTCAGCTGGCAAATAATAATAATAATAATAATAATAATAATAATAATAATAATAATAATAATAATAATAATCTCTGTCCTGTGCAACAGTCCCCCAATTTCTGTATCCTAATCTTACAAGATCCTCCTCCACTCCAGCAATCCATCGCAGATATGGTCGTCCTCGTCTCCTTTGACCTCCAGGGTTTGTGAGAATAATTTTTATAAGGTTCTGATGCATCCATTCTCATTACATGTCCCACCCACCTCAATCTATTGGTTTTAATTATATTTATCATATTGGGCTCTTTAAACATGCAATATAATTCCCCATTATATCTTTTTCTCCATAATCCATTTTCAAAAACTGGACCATATATTCTTCGAAGAATCTTCCTTTCAAAAATTTCAAGTCTTCTCTCATCGTTCTTAGAAATGGTCCATGTTTCTGAAGCATATATTAGGGTTGATCTCACAAGTGTTTTGTATAAAGTAGTTTTTGTTTTCTGTGTAAGGGCATGTGATTTGAAATATTTCTTTAGTCCGAAATAAGCTCTATGCCCACATACCTTAGACATGTTATAATAATAATAATAATAATAATAATAATAATAATAATAATAATAATAATAATAATAATCACCATCATCATCATAATACAGTAAAACCTTGCTAAAACGTACCCTCTATGAAAAGGAGACCTGCACAAACGAAAAATAAATGTGGGAACGGAATGATTTCCTATGTAAAATAATATTTTAAAACGGAAAACTGCCTAACGCGAAAACGGAATCAATTTTGGGCATCATTTAGGTAAAAAAACCTGACTAAAACGGATCATTTTAAGCGTAACTGTTGCTAAATTATTTCAAACCATTTTTAATTTTGCGATAATACTGTACGAAGCATGACATAATTTTTTGTATGATTGTACATGCAGTGATCTGGAAGACTTTCGCTATTCTTTGTCAGGCGTTGGGGGTGAAGTTTCTCTAACCATGTCACTATTCTGTGCTTATTGTCAAGGACCAGGGCAGGTTACTGACCTCCTGTACCGTTACTTCTTCCAACCCTCTTGCATTTTCTTCCATTTATTCTCAGTTTCGTGCTATATAACAAGCCAATACAGTGATAAAGGGGAGTGCGAGTAGACTGAAACTGTGAATAATTGTAGTTTAGTGTCAATTTAATTTCACACATCTGTTTATTTATTCAGAGTTTTGTGTTAATATGCCTATACAATGTTAAATAACAGTGCAAATAAAGTAAAACTCTGAGATTTAATAAAAAAAATCCTAGATGACCAGTCCTATCATGGAAGAGTGGGTTCATTCTTTTAATGGAGCAATGAAACATCAAGGTCGTAAGGTCATACTGTTTTTAGACAATGCTACCTTCTATCCAAGGATTGATTTGTCTAATGTGAAGTTAATCTATTTTCCATCAAACACAACTTCAGTTGCACAACCGATGGATCAGGGAGCAATTTACACTCTGAATTGACGAAGGACGCGTAGGAAATCCTACAACGTTCCCTCAAAAAAAAAAGTGGTGGCAATGCACTTTAAAAGAAGAAACTAGAGCGCAGAGAGTGGAAGAGAGAGAGGCTGCAATTACGTAAGTTAGTAATTAAGAAAATAAAATTCACTTTGAATGTACTATAGTAACTTTTATTTCAAATTATTTCTTCATTGTGTTTTTCCTAGAGTCAGCATATTGCAGTAGCCTATTCTTAGTTTTGCCAAAACTCAACCCTTTGTAAAACGAAAACTTGTGAAAACGGAAAAAAAAAAAAAAAAAAAAAAAATCTGAAACGATCGCGTTTCGTTTTAGGGATTTTTACTGTAATAATAATTGGTTTGATGCAAAGGTTCGTAACGTTTTTTTTCACTGTGACAAAAGTTTTTATTTAGATGAATATAAAACAGAAAGTATTTAGCAATACCTTCCCCTACATTATTTACTATGTCTCTCTGTCAATATTGGGGTAGTTTTTCGATTCCAAGTCAGAAGAAACTTGCTGGATTGGTGTTAAAGAAGTCGTCAAACTTAATTTGTAAAGAATCTTCGATATCAAAGGAGTTCCAGTGAAGATTGTTGGATAGAAAGCGGTAAAGGTGGAAATCTGAGGGCGTAAGATCTAGAGAATATGAGGAATGCGGAATCATCACCCACCCAAGGTCCTGAATACTTGAATAATGCTTCCGTCATGTTAGCGGAGTGCGATCGCGCATTATGGTGTTGCAGCAGCACTTGCAGTTTTCTTGGTCGTCTCTCTTCAATTGCTGTCGCAAGGCAATCTGAGTTGTTAGCAGTTATGGTTACATTCCTGTAAAGCAATTCGTAGTACACGATGTCTTCTTTATCCTACCAGATGCATAACATTATCTTCTGTGTATAGATACTAACTTTTGTACGGCGTGCTGTATGTTGTTTTGTTGTTATTGTTTGTTTTTCCTTTTGTTTCGTGTTTTTCATTTGTTCCTTTGTTTCTTTTGTATGGGGTGTTGTATGTTGTTTTGTTTTTGTTTTGTTTTGTCTTCATTTTTTCGTTTGTTCCTTTTGTTTCGTTTTATTTGTTTTGTTTTGCTAGTTTTGTTTGTTTACTTGTTTTAAAATGTGCTACAACAGTGTTTTACAGTAGCTGCATAAAATGAATTCATACCAAAATGAAACAAACAATATACAATTGACCCTAAACGATAAAAAAATATGCAATGAAAGAGTACAATAAATTAATGCAATAATAAGAAGAAAGAAAGTAATGAAGAGAACGTGAAGGAAAGGAAAAGGAAAGATCAAAAACGAAAAGAAATAAAGAATACCTATTTCATCTCTATTACCACGGAAAAATATATTTTACTTCAAAGTCTGGTTGCTTGCCTGTAACTCAAATCTATGATCCACGGTCAGGAATAAATGACGCTAACGTTTGTTGTGGTATTCTAATATTTTGAAACCAGCAGTGGCGTGTGGAGTCAGAAGATGATTTTTCTGAGTGATATTGAATAGCTTGGCACAAGCAGTAATCAGTCATTCGACAAAAGAAAATAAATTGGGGAAAATCTCTGAGAAGCGGAGGATGAACCTGACACAAATTCAGAAGACATCATTCCAATTTCTGATCGCAGCTGTTAATGATAGGAATGTTAACTTCATTAATTTAGAAGTATTATTTACTATATAATAATCTTAATCTTACACTGATTTCGTTTTTGTTTATTTTTAGAACTTTTAGTTTTTGTATTTCACTTTATTATGAATGATATAATGTATTTTATTGAGTGGGATATTGTTAGTTTGAATTCAAGATCTACTGTCAATATTCGTATTTTGTCATAGCACTTGAAAGTAGTGCCTGTTTCGCGCGTTATTGTATGAATCGTAGCCGTCACTTGCGGATGAATACAATTTTTGTTGACATCAGAATTAAAAGTACAATGAATAGACTTTAAAATGGTGGTTTATTCGAAATTCTCATTAAAGATTTTCTTAATTTTGTTTTTTTACGTACCATGACGGGAGAATTGAAACAAGGTAGGCAGTATGTCCTCACAATCTATGATTCTGGAAAAAAATATTTATTATATACGGAATTATTTCTTCATTTGAAAGCAATTATGGTATATTATCGTCTATCTACCTTCAGATTTACACAAGCTGCCGTAACTTTGGGTACTAATTTTAATAACATCGTGTGTTTAGTTCACGTGATAAAATTCTGAAGCATCATACACTGCTTCTCTATTGTTTTGTGAATAAGAGATCTCAAGAGGATAGCGATAACAATAATTTTAGCCAACTTTTACTGCAGCATTCAGACTATATTGCTCTCGTGAGATGCTGAATTAAAATTAAGTCACCATATTTTTCATTGCCTTTATCATCGTAAAATGGTTATTTATTGCAAAAGTTTTAATTATTTTTCTAAACGTTCTCTGAACATCTGGGACTTGCGTATGGAACACTGTTTAAGAAACACCGCCTTCATTGTACGAGGACAGCAATTCAGAAAGTAATCCACTTCCAATAACCTTAGTAGTACAAACAGGGACCCGTCTCTAGATAAGACTGCAAACTTTAGATACAATAAATTATCTCAAGTCCAATTTGTTTTTAATAGTAAATATAATGCAAGTGGCAGTCAGATATACACTCTCTATTGGAGCAATTTCGTAGGGATTATATTGAAAACTGTATTTTACGAAGAAAGTTAGAAACTTTTTTTAATCCTTAAAATTTATACATGAGGTGTATGGAAAGGAACTTAAATCTTTGAAGAAAACTACGTAAATTATTTGGTTTTAAGATAAATAACCTTTGCGGATATAAATATAAAAAAGAGTACGTAGCCTCCACTCGCGGCAGAAGTAACACTTCTTAAGCTGTAAATATGTAGTAATATTTTTAAATTAGAGGCGATAAATTAGAGTTAAATTTAAAACTTCCATACGCAATACTCTACAGAATTTAGAAAAGAAACAATATTCTAATGCTAGCTAAAATAAAATAACAAAAATAAAACACATAAAATCTTCGTAAAGATTAATTTTTGGTCTTGCATATTATGTTATGGTTAACATTGGTTATTAATGGAGAAAAATTCGCTCCGACGCCGGGGTTCGAACCCAGGACTTCCAGTTCTACGCACTGGGACCTCTAACCACTGAACTGCGCTGAGCTTAAGCGTTTTCGTAACTGTCACATTCGTCACCGATATGTTTCGTCACGGTAGGTTCTGTAACAATGTCCGATATGTTTCGTCACGGTAGGTTTTGTAACAATGTCTGGTTTTATCACAGGATATGTTTCGTCACAAGTTTTTCTTTGTGACAACGCGTTCCGCCACAGCCCCGATTTTCGGAGTTTCAAACAGTTAGCAGTGAAACAAAATATGAAGACCAGTAAATTTGTATTTGACAGAACTGTTGCTATATAGTGTGTTATACCCAAATTACCAGAATATGACAATGAGCTTTACGCAAAGTACCCAGCTAAACTGTGTCCAATGCTTCTCAGAGATGTGAGAATATAGAAAAATCAATTTAACATTCTCTAAATGTCTTATCTGTGTTATCTACAAATAATCACTGTCAGTGTGCAGCTTCAGGAATATCAGGTCACGATATAATCTATCTCATATATTCTCTAAAGTGTCCCAAGCCAGCGCACAAAACTATAACATTCCGTGACTTAAAACGTGTTGATGATACAGCATTAACTGCAGACGCGCTGAAAGTATCGTGGCATTACGGACAATAGACGAACAAATTGACCGACTTAATGAATATATTTTATCGTTATTCGACAATCGTGCGTCCATCAAAACGAGACGTATTAAGGGAGCTCCTGCCCCCTGGATGACTACTGAAATCAAGACCCTAATTACTTCTAGAGACGTGGCACATCGTAAGTACAGACATGATAAAACTGATTCAAATCTTTAACATTATAGACAGTTGCGAAACAAGAGGACTCAGACAATAAGAAATGCAAAACTGAGGCTTTTCCATGAACTTATAAAACCGGACTTAGATTCAGCCGACCTGCGGAGGAACTTACGAACAATAGGTTTAGGACGCAGCAAGGCTCAGGTAGACGGGACATCATTCACAGTAGACGCACTGTATGACGACTTTGTATCGACACAATCAACAGGCGTGAACGAAACAACAAAACAACGTACAATTGACGAACTAAACAGTATTCCCCTACCAGAGAGGGAAAAGTTTCACTTTCTGTACCTCTTACATGATGACGTAAGGAAAGCAATAAAGCGTATTTCGACCAAAGCTGAAGGATCAGATCGGATTGGAATAAAACTGCTCCAAAAAATTATCGACGTAATACTACCGCCTTGACCCACATTTTTAACGCCTCACTCATAATCTCTACATATCCTAGACTTTGGAAACAAGCCCTCATTAGACCTATCCCGAAAAATAAAATTCCTGAATCCCCAAACGACCATAGACCAATTAGTATCTTGCCAGCTCTGTCAAAAGCATTGGAGTGCGTAGGATATATAAGCAACTAACTGACTGCCTCAATGAGCATCGCTTACTTAATGACTACCAGTCTGGTTTCCGATCAGGACATAATACTACTACTGATCTTTTAAAAGTGACTGAAGGCACTCGAGAAACCAGTGACAGAGGAGAACTAACGCTACTGACATTACTAGACGTCAACAAAGCTTTTGACACAGTTGACACAGATCTCCTGTTATATAAACTCAAAAACTACAATCTTTTTAACAGTGCCGTAGCTTGGTTCGATTCCTACCTTCGCGAACGCCAACAATGTGTAACAGCCGGTGGTCATTTTTCCAATTGGCGTACCGTAAAGGGCGGAATCCCTCAGGGCTCGGTTCTTGGGCCATTACGTTTTACACTTTACATAAATTAAGTAACAAAGATCTTAAAATATTCTAAACACCACCTATACGCTGATGACTTACAACTTTACATTCATTGCCGAACTTGTACAATCAATGACTCTGTGATCAGAATTAATGAAGATCTAGCATCTGTAGCTCAATGAGCGCAAAAATTTTAACTCAGACTAAATCCAGACAATTCACAAGCCATAATAATGGGCCATGAACGAACATTAAACAAAATAGATCTAGCCACTGTATCAAATAGAAAAATAAGTAATACCACAATTACATACTGTATAGTAAAACAGTCAAAAATCTAGGAGTAGGCCTATATTTAGATTCAAATTTAAATTTTCGAATTCAAATGACCTACATAATATGTAAGAAAACTTTTTCTATAATTCACTCCCTCAAACAGTTAACCAACGTTCTACCTCTCAATCTCAAAAAGAATCTCATTCAAACTTTAGTGTTGCCCCACTTCGATTATTGCGATTCTATATTCACGAATTGATAAAATGTACGTTCTCGAATACTGTGGAAAGAATTGTGACAAACCAGAGTTTTGGACTGAAATCTAGCAAAGCCAGGTGAATCAAGGCGCAGTGAAACGGAGGTTCAATGGACGAGAAAATATGCGTACGTCAAGGCAGCACGCTAGGAAGAATGGAAAAATGCATACGACACAAAACTTCAATATCAATGAAACAAGAGATGGACAATGACGATACCTGACGTCTACTTCGAGTACGAAACAGCTGACCAGAATAAACCAAGGAGGAAAACATAACGTGAGGCAGATATAAAATACTGCGGACGAAGGATTAGGGAAACAACTGGTAGTGTCTGAGGTCAGGAGCATAGACAAGATTAATGGAGGAAATGCAAGAGAAGACATGAGAAGAACGAGTGAAGGAATGAAGCGACTACCAGATATTAGTGATTGTGAGGACTGAATAGATAGGGCGTTGGAGAGGTTATAGCGAAGAAGAAGAGTGCAGGAAAGTTAGGGGTGGCAAAAGTGTAAGAAAAGGAACAGAGAAGAAAGTGTTAAGTGTAAGAAGATAGGGTAAGAGTGTAATAAGATAAACTATCAAGCAATGAATACAATGAGAATTAAAGTGAGGAAAATATATATATATATATATATATATATATATATATATATATATATATATATGTGCGTACTGTATATATCTGAACAAATGTGAAGTGTAATGAGAGAGAAATTGGAAGTGTAATTTAAGTGAATTAGATATTTGATGTTTTTCAATGTTTTGGATTGGGAGTAGTAGCAGGGGTACTATAACTGTAGGAGTATTATCGAAATAAATATATGGATAGGGGTAATAAAATAGGAAATTTAGGAATGGAAGGGAAACAGTCTAGGTAGGAGGGAGAGAATAGAAGAGGATAGAGGGGGAAGGACATATAGCAATTCAGTCATGACAGAGCATTAGAAAGTAATCAAGAAATTCTCGGCAAAGAATACCTTAATAGAAAAGAGTTATATGTATAAAGGGATGGTGGATCGAAAAACAGAAATGTGAAGGTCCACCATAACTGTGAATTGTAAAGTTGAATGACAAATAAATATCAATATCAATATTCACGAATCTAAATACTGATCTGGCCCACGATTACAGCGTGTTCACAATATCTGCGTTCGTTTCGTTTGTTACATTACAAAATCCGATCATGTAGCACCGTCACTAGAATTTTTGTCTTGGAATCCACTTAGGCCTAAAGAAAGAAGACTCTTCAACTTCCTCTTAGTACTATTTAAAATCATCCACATCTCCACACCCTCTTACCTTGCATCTCGTTTTGTTTACCTTTCACTACCCCGAAACCGAAAACCTGGAATCTTCTCTCTATTTTTCTGCAGAACATCTTTCTACTCATCATCTTTCAGCATATCGATTCCACGTCTCTGGAATTCTCTCTCTGACCATGTCAGAGACTGTCGGACAATATCAAAATTCAAATTTAAATTAAGAAATCACATTATAGTTCATGGAATGAGGATCCAAAGTTTAATTTTCATTTAACTCGAAAGTCATTTTTATAAATTATCTCTCTTTACCTAAAAACCATCGCTATGTCGTCCATCATTTGGTTTCCTCTGATCATAGTGGACCTAGTAATGAGTTTACGACAAATATATTACTATTGTGGTAGGCAGAGATGTAGGGGAAAATTATAAGTTACAGTTATACATTAGAAACTTGTTGACGTCCGACTCACTGGAAGGTTAGCGTAACAGCTTTTGATCTATTGATTCCGATGTATTTTACTTATTTTGCATATACTCGCTTATTACCGAATTATACTTAATCATTAGCATAACCCTCACTTGTCTCTCCCGTGCATTCAGGGAGTTAAACTTTTTGACAAAACACAAAATAAACATAATACAAGAAGACATAACCAGTCACTATGGAAGAGACTTAAGTCTTAACAAAACAACATATACAATATAAAAGCACGTAACCAATTAGGCCTATTGTGAAAGAGAGTTAAATATTTAACACCACACATAATAAACATAATACAAAAAGACATAACCAGTCACTATGAAAGAGACTTAAATCTTTAATAAAACAATATACAATATCAAAGCACGCAACCATTTATTGTGGGAGAGAGTTAAATATTTAACACAATACAAAATAAACATAAAACAAGAATATTTTCATTTTGAAAAAGGCATAGACCGATAAGCAATTAAAGTAGGTGAATATAGGTTAAATAGGGTCCGTCTTCTTGTTTATCAAGTAATATGTAGTCTTAATTATTAACTATGTCACATTTATTGATTGGATTAAAGTTTTTGGCAATTATTTGCCATCATCAGATCAACATAAATATCATATTATACATACTGAATACTGGTTACGAAAATTAAGTAGAATAAAGTAATATTGGGACAAGCAAACATGGTTCCTACTTGACTAAATAGTTGTTACATTATAATTAGTCGTGCACTGACTCAACTGTTTACATAATGTTCATATTAGACACAGATAAAATTATAACTTGCAATAATTACATATATTATTAAATTTTCACGTAGGAGTATTGTGTATAGTACGTAAATTAAACTAGCAGGTTATGAATATGCTTAATGCTATATAATTACTATGTTTGAAAATTCTGCTTTTGAAGGGTACATCAAGATATCACCATATGGTATTCCTTATTTTCATAAGATAAGCAAGAAGACGGACCCTATTTAACCTATATTCACCTGCTATAATACAAGAAGAATAACCAGTCACTATGGAAGAGACTTAAACTTTTAACAAAACACAACATATACAATATAAAAGCACGTAACCATTTATTGTGGAAGAGAGTTAAATTTTTAACACAGCTCAAAATATAATACAAGAAGACATAACCAGTCACTACGGAAAATATTTAAATATTTAACAAAACACAACATAGACTATACAATGTAAAATACGGGGAAGAATGTTATGTTTTATTTAACGACGCTCGCAACTGCAGAGGTTATATCAACGTCGCCGGATGTGCCGGAATTTTGTCCCGCAGGAGTTCTTTTACATGCCAGTAAATCTACTGACATGAGCCTGTCGCATTTAAGCACACTTAAATGCCATCGACCTGGCTCCGGATCGAACCCGCAACCTTGGGCATAAAAGGCCAGCGCTATACCAACTCGCCAACCAAATCGACTACGTTGAAGAGAGTTAAATATTTAACACAACACAAAATAAACATAATACAAGAAGACATAACCAGTTAATATGGAAGAGACTTAAATCTTTAACAGAACACAACATATACACTATAAAAGCACGTAACCATTTATTGTGAAAGAGAGTTCTATATTTAACACAACAAAAGACAAAGAGTACGAGAAGACATAACCAATCACTATGGAAGAAAGTTATATTTTTAACAAAATACAAGTTAAGCACAATAAAAAAAAACACAAAATCACTCGCTAAGGAAGAGATTTAAATCTTAAAGACAACAAAGAAAAACACATTCTGTACGGAACTATTGGATTTCAAGCTTAATACTCTACGGAGGTCACGACCTTATTCAGGCGTTTATAAACACGAGATTGCTAAGAAAGGAGATTATACTGTCTTAACCGTTGTGGAAATAACTTTTGCTTAAAGTGTTATTTCTTTTTCTTTTTATGAAAGTTTAATCCCAGTACAAGAAAATCTCCTTGTCTTATGTCTGTTTCGTTGAGATCGCTCCTTTTCTCTGTTCCATGGAGTTTGGACTAGGTAACGAATATCCCAATTAGTAACTCCCATTACTGTTGTCAGAAGTTCTTAATTATGGCGCTGCGAAGTGTGAGAGGGTAATGGGAAGTACTCTTTTCCAAGAAGAAGCGGTGAAGCGTTCTCCTAAAACTGACGTAACGTAATATAACAAAATTAACCCTCTACGACTGCGATTTTCCCTCACAATGGAGATACAAACTTTATTACGGAAGTCAAACTTATATTTCTGAATAATAAAATATGAATTCATAACTTTGAGGGTATTAAATGGGAATATTTAAGAAAGCTGTTGACGTAAATTCCATTATTGAAATTCTTTAACTAGTACAAGCCTGCACAGGATCATTACGACAAAAATAAACGATATCACTAAGTGGCACACACTTTCTTCCTTATTACGAGTATATAGCGTAACAATTAAAATAATTGATTATTAAAGTAAGTTAATATTTGTCTAATAAGTTGTGCAAGTAGAAGTGATATTTGTGGACAAACTCGGGTGAAGACTTTTTCTCGAGGTTCTCATGTTTACTTCAAATTTAAGGGGAGACATACAGCTTTGAGTACTGAAAATTGGTGAAATTCAATATTTTTTTTCTCAGCAAGAAATAATTCTGTAACTTTCAGATGTTAAATTATGTCCAATATACGCCATTTCTGCAATTGTACACTATTTTCATATTTATTTATTTATATATATATTTATTTATTTATTTATTTATTTATTTATTTATTTATTTATTTATTTATTTATTTATTTATTTATTTATTTATTTGTTTATTTATTTATTTGCTTATTTATTTATTTAGTGAGTAAAAATTAAAATTATAAAACAAAAATGTTTCTAGCCACTACCGTAAGAGCCCAGCTCGTGTACGGTGTCGTCTTAACCAATAATTTAACATAAAATTTACAAGGACAGTTTACTAAATACAGTAAGTAACTTAATTCAAACAAATAAATAACACACAAGAAAAAAAAAATAAGAAAGAGAAAAGGAGAGGAAAAACACATTTAATATAAATTTACAATCAGACAGAAGCCAGTGATATTCAATAAAAACATTAATATAGTCGCCAGAAATAAAGGATAAAAAATACACACATTTGTTAATAATATATGTCATGAATAATTTTATAAATTTCTTTTTTAAAAGCTTCAATTTGAAAATATTTCAAATTTGGAAAATGGTTCGTAATTTTATTATAAAGTCTTGGGCCGAAACTAGCACCATGTTTAAGAAATGCACTTGTATGACATTTAGGTTCAATTAATGGGAAGGTAGATTTTTGTCTTCGAGCACGATATTCGTGTCGATTAGATTTATGTTTTATTTGATTTCTGTGGTAGTAAGTTAGTAAACTATATTTATAAATTTCTTTAATAGTTAATACTTTAAAATCTCTGTAAATTAAATTTGTTGGGTAATCCATATTTTTGGTTAGACAAATTTTTATTAATCTTCTGTGTAATAAAATTAATGGACTAAGTACAGATGATGCTACTCCACCCCAGTTTATTATATCATATTGTAATATTTATTTATTTTTTATTTTTATTTATTTATTTATTTATTCTGGTGTAGTTAAGGCCATCAGGCCTTCTCTTCCACAACACCAGGAATACAAATACAATAACAGAAATAAAAAGGAAAAAAAAACACTATAAACGAAGTAAAGTCACACAAAAATATACACAGGTTGCAGTCACACAAACTTTAAATGAGTGATTAAGTATAATTAATTGTATCCTAATTAACTAACATAAACAAGAAACTTGCTATTTTAATCTGGAGTAAAAAAAAAACACAAATCGACACTTCTAGCAATATCTAAAAAGCATTAAACAAGACAAAATTTTCCAATTTAATTTTGAATTGTGATAAAGTCCGGCAGTCCCTGACATCATTAGGTAGCGAATTCCAGAGACGAGGTATTTCTACAGTGTACGAGGATGAGTATAGAGACGTTCTATGATGAGGGATAGAAAGAAGTGCTTGATGTCGGTTTCGAAGAGTTGTAAGAAATTGAAAGCGCGATAAGAGATAATTCGGAGTAGAAGTATGCATGATTCTAAATAGAAGAGACAGTGAATGTATTGTTCTTCGTTCCTTCAGACGCACCCATGAAAGTAACTGGAGGGAAGGTGTTATATGGTCAAATTTACGAGTATTGCAGATGAATCGTATGCACACATTATGAACACGTTGTAGTCTCTCAGCTAAGAGTGAACTTACATTAGTTAGTAAGGAATCGCAATAATCAAAATGGGGCATTACAAGCGTCTGAATAAGATTCTTTTTTAGACTAAGTGGTAGAAATTCTTTCATATGAAACAAAGAGTGAAGTTGAGAAAATATTTTTTTGCAAGTGTGTGTTACTTGGGTGTTCCAATTTAGATCGCTATCCATAAAAATGCCAAGATTTTTAACTGTTTCACTGTATTTAACAATAATCCCATTCAATGTTATATGTGGTATAGTATCACTATCAAGAGTACTTCGTAGACGATTATGTCCCATTACGATTGCTTGCGATTTCTCTGGATTTAACCTTAATCCAAATTTGTGTGACCACAGTGAAATCGAATTTAAGTCTTCGTTTATTTTATTTACTGCGTCACTAGTCTCATCAGGGTGGAAATGCAAATAAATTTGCAAGTCGTCAGCATACATATGGTATTTGCAGTGTTTTATAATTTTAGTCACGTCATTAATATAAATCATGAAGAGTAAAGGTCCGAGAACTGATCCTTGTTGAATTCCAGATTTCACGACACACCATCTTGAAGAATAATCGCATGCAATGACACATTGTTGACGTTCGCGAAGGTAGGATTCAAACCAAGTAACAGAACTTTCAGAAAGATTCAGAAGTCTTAATTTACATAATAGAAGGTCCGTGTCAACTGTATCAAATGCCTTACTGAAGTCAAGTAATGTCAGTAATGTTAATTTACGTTCATCTGTGGCTTCACGTATATCCTCATTCACTTTTAGTAGTGCTGTAGTCGTACTATGTCCATTTCTGAACCCGGATTGGTATTCGTCCAGTAAGGCATGTTCGGTTAGATAGTTCATTAGTTGTTTGTGAACAATACGTTCCAGAGCTTTTGATAGGGCAGGTAGGATACTAATTGGACGGAAATCATTTGCACATAATGGGGTTTTAATTTTAGGGATCGGACGGATAAAGGCTTTCTTCCAGAGGTTCGGGTAGGTAGAAGTTATGAGTGAGGCGTTGAATATATGTGTTAATGTCGGCAGTATTATGTCCAATATTTTCTTCAATAATATTATACTAATATTATCCACACCTTCAGCTTTAGAAGTAATACGTTTTATTGCCGCTCTCACTTCAGTTTCTGTGACATAAGTGAAGAAAAATATTTCTCTATCCGGAATTGGAGTCATTCGTAATTCGTTAACTGTCTGCTGTTTGTCAACCGTATCCAAGGTTATTGACTGTACCGTTGCAAAATGGTCATTTAGTTCGTCAAGAGAAACTGGCACACTGTCTACCTGAGTCCTGGGATTTCCTAAGCCAATTATCCGTAAGTTTCTCCACAGTTCGGAAGGGTCAGCTCCCCCCTTCAAGATGTTATGAAAATGTCTCAGTTTTGCGTTTCTAATGGCTTGAGTAGTTCTGTTACGTAAGAGTTTATAATAATTATAAGAGATTTCTGTCTTGTCATGTTTAAACGTTTTGTATGCAGTGTTTCTGTCCGTAATCATACTACGTATGTCAGCAGTCATCCATGGTGCTGGTGTTCTTTTTACGCGTTTAGATTTGATAGGAGCATGCTTGTCATATAAATTTATAATATACTCATTTAGTTTAACAAGTTTCTCGTCAACAGTATGTAAGGTCCATATTGAGTCCCAGGGAATCTTTATTGCGTCTTCAAGTAGTTGGGTTTCATCAATACGTTTCAAGTCACGATACTTTATGAGTTTAGGTGTGGGCTTGGGACACTTCAAAGAATATACTAGATAAATAATATCGTGGTACGAAATTCCCGAAGCCGCACATTGTCCATGTTTTTGTACTTTGTCTGCATTCTTCGTAATAATTAAGTCTAATAGGGATTCGGAAGATTGGGTATGGTGGGTTGGTTCAAGGGGAAGGACTGCTAGATCAAGAGCCTGGAACATGGTCAATAGATGTCTAGTGTAGTTCGAATCAGAGGCTAACAAATTTGTGTTAAGATCACCCATTATTAAGACGTGTTCATAATCTGTGATGAATTCCAATAACGATCTCTCGATCTCTGCAATATCGTTAATCTTCGGGGGTTGGTAAATTACACAAATAAGGCATTTCTGAAAGCTTGTCAATACTTCTACAAATAGCATTTCAGGTTTTCCGGCATACTCGCCAGGAGATGTGTGTATTATTCTGGGATTGAGATCTGATCTGACATATGCAG
Source organism: Periplaneta americana (assembly GCF_040183065.1). Lineage (NCBI taxonomy): Eukaryota > Metazoa > Arthropoda > Insecta > Blattodea > Blattidae > Periplaneta > Periplaneta americana. The sequence goes on along the minus strand of NC_091124.1, from coordinate 143,664,178 downwards.
CAACGCCGCCCCCTTGTTTATTTAAACGATCATTTCTTAATAGCGTATAACCATCTATGTGTAATGTCGCTGAGGATAATGTAGGTTTGAGCCAAGATTCAGAGATGAGAAGAGCATGCAAATTCTGATTCGAGAATATGGATTGAATTTCGTCAAAGTGTGCAACCAAACTCTGAGCGTTAATATGGGCTACGTGAAGGGATGAAGAGTTCTTGGAAAATGCTGTTGTTAAAATGTTGAATGCTTCAGGGTGAGAGAGAGGGTTCTGGTCAGCAGGTATAGGGGAATGGTGTGAGTGAAGGTCATTGTACAATGTTCTGTCAGAGACAACCGGATTATTGCTGTCAAAAATCAGGGTATCCAACTTAAAAGAAAAAAAAAGTTATATAAAAATATGAAGTTGCTACAAGTAAAGATTTCCTATTAATTAATAACTTAGCTAACTTAGCTAAATATAAACCCAGTTGAAAAGCTAGTAGATCTAACCTAGACTAAGAATTAAAAAGTATAATTAAATAATAATAATAATAATAATAATAATAATAATAATAATAATAATAATAATAATAATAATAATAATATAGTCTTGGGAAACTAACACTAAAGAAAATTAAAAAGTAGGAAGAATAAAAGTAACATTGCACAACAGCTCACAGTTCAGAAGTTCAAATCTGCAGCACAAGTTATCCGGTGCTTTACATTACCTACTTTAACGAATATTACGCCGTCTATAGTCCAGACACTAGACACACCAAATTTGCCTATCGCTTCCCGTAACAGGCCATGCCTTACCTTGGTCAGATCTTCCCTCAGGGTCATTCCGGAGCCCTTCAGCCTCTTTTTGTTAAAGAAAACTTCACTTCTCTTCCTGTAACTACAGAATTTGACAATAATAGGCCTCGGTCTACCGTCGCTAGTCGTGCGGCCTACCCGGTGGCTTCTGTCGATATCTTCTACCTTCAGTTCCACTCCTATGTTCGTTGCCAGTTCCACCACGAGCTTGTCGGTATTCTCGCCAACCTCCTCCTCGATCCCGAAGATCCTGACACATTGTCTTCTCTGATATTGTTCGAGATCGTCCACTTTTCTTTCCAGTTCACCAATTTTACGGTCCCGTGATTGTACTAAAGCTAAAAACGTTATTCTCAATCCTTCTTAGTGATTAAATTTCGAAGTATTATGAATTTATGAATTGTCTTTCTTATACTTGTACAGTTGTCAAAAGAAAAAGTGCCCGCTCTTCAGAAGTAAAGTTCCCTTCGTGTATCTTCGCTACAGTTCGGAGACAGGCGATGTTACATGTTGTTATATCACGTTGCCTGATATCTACAGTTATAATTAAAGTATTATTTGTGTTACTTGATAGCGTAATGGTAGCGTACTGGCCTCTTATTCGTGAGGTCCTGCGTTCGAATACAACCTCGTGCTCTTTATGTTATTTTTTTGTTTTGTTTTTAAGAGAGAGATACAAAATATACATAATTGCTCCTTTCCCTTTTATGATTATTTTAGTAATTAACATCAGGTTCATGAATGTATTACACCATGCCTTTATCATTACTTATAAATGACAATATGGCTGCAAATGAAAATAAAAAAAGATTTTATTCTCGACAAAAATATCTTTCGTGGCATAAACAAAAGAAACTTACTGGCGTCTGCCTTAGAACATTCAAACAATTAATCGTTCAAAAAACAAAAAAAAAAAAAACGCTACGATTCAATATATTTAATCTATCTTTACCACATCTCGATTACATCTGGCATTCGATTATTTTTACAACGCTTTATCAACATCTTGGTTATTTAGCGTCTAAATAAGGTGAAGGTAATAATGCCGGTGAAATGAGTCCGGGGTCCAGCACCGAACGTTACCCAGCATTCTTGCAGTCGAGTGGGCATGGAATCGACTAGAGTCTTTTCAAATAACTACTATTCTCAGCCACGACATTCCAAGCATCCTGGACATACATAAGCGTTCTGCCCATGGGCAGGTCTTTCAGTGCAAACCCAGCATTCTCCAATCGTTCCTATTTTCTGCCTTCCTCTTAGTCTCCGCACATGATCCACATATCTTAATGTCGTCTATTATTTGATATCTTCTTCTGCCTCGAACTCTTCTCCCGTTCACCATTCCTTCCAGTGCATCCCTCAGTAGGCAGTTTCTTCTCAATCAGTGACCCAACAAATTCCTTTTTCTCTTTCTAATCAGTTTCACCATCATACTTTCTTCATCCACTTTTTCCAACACAACTTCATTTCTTATTCTCTCTGTTCACTTCATACGTTCCATTTTTCTCCACATCCACATTTCAAATGCTTCTATACGTTTCTCTTCATTTCATCGTAATGTCCATGGATTTTCCCCATACAGTACCACACAAAATACTTCACTAGTCTGTTCCTTAGTTCTTTTTCCAGAGGTCGCAGAAGATGCTTCTTTTTCTGTTAAAAGCTTCCTTTGCTAATGTTTGCAGTTTTTCTTAGGAAAGGATAAATGCGTTAACTTCCCGTTGCTTTCCGCACACCACTGTCCCTTTGGAATCTTACTAGATTCTAGGGGGCCCAAGCGTGACTGTGAAGAGAATGGATTTGGCTAATTGGGCCCTCCGGACTTCACCGAAATTCAACGCAAGGGTTAAATATTGGTTCTATCAGGATTTTTGACCCGATCAGATACCAGGAAATCCCAATTAGCCTTTGTCCCCCGCATCCTGGACGAACTTCTACAAATCATCAGAAAATCTTGGAGGGGAATTGGGCCAATTTTTCCGCAAATGTTTCTTTACTTGTGCCCTCGTAGTTCAGTCGGAAGAACGTCGGGATTTTGATGTAAACGTCTGAGGTTCAATTCCTCGTCACTCCTTTTCATTTTATTGTGTTTGAAGATAATATAATGTAATAATGTAAAAAGAAAAAACTAACACCAGTATTATGCAACTGTATTGTTCTAAACCTAATATTAAATTTATGTTATTTATGTCGCTAAAGAACGATAACAGAATATAAATGATAAATTGAATATTATTTATATCGCTAACAACGATAACAGAATATAAATAACTTCAGTATTATTTATACAGGATCACAAAAGAACGATAACATAATATAAATGATAAATATCGGTTTGTTTAATTATGATAAGATATTATATAATTTATAATTAATTATTTAAATAAAATTACCTATTTTACAAAGAAAAATGGTTATTTATATTACAGTAATTTCTTATATAAATTCAGAGTATTTATATCACGAAAGAACGATAACAGAATATTAATGGTAACTTGGATATTATTTATAACGCGAAAGAACGGTAACAGAATACAAATTATAATTTGAATATTATTTATATCGCTAAAGAACGATTAAAAAATGAAATGAAAACCTGAACAAGGCCCGAACTCTCAACCTTTCAATCATTAAGCGAGCACTCTACCGCTGGTCTACGAGACATAGATATTAAATAATTCCATAGTTCCGGAACTGCTTCTATAAGGACATGCATCGTGTAACATCGCCGTGACCCGAAGTGGACTTAGAAAATTTTCGCTGTTCACGAGTGCGGCCACTTTTTTTTTTTTTGACAACTGTACACATAAAATCAATTTGTTTATCCAACGTAAATGCTGGTCTATAATAATTCCTAAATATTTGACTTTTGTAGAAGGTGTTATATGTGGGCAATTACAATAATTATTTTTTAATTCATTACATGAAATATTACTAAGTGATAATCAGGGAAAGGATTTATATGTAAATACATATTTACTTATACAGCTAATATAATTTATATTTTGCATTATCTTTATGTTTCACAATGTGTAGGGTTGAAAAATCCTACTTTTATTTTCCATATTTTTCCATATTTTAGAGTTTAGTACATATTTTCGTTAATTTCCATATATTTTCCATATTTCATATAAAACAGTCCATATTATATTAGGTTTAACAATAAAACAAAACAAAATTCCATTAACTTTTAAAAATACATTTCAACAATAGAGATTTAAACACATGTTCAGTAATCCCTTTAACATCAGAGTTATTTGAAAATTAGCAGTCCTATCAACAATGGGAAAGTAAGTTACAAAACTGTATTAATTTAATTTAAAATTTTTAACAGACTTCAGTTGTGCAGCTCAACAGTTAAATGCCAGTCAGAGTACACATAGGTTCAGTTTTGTAAATCATACTATAAAGACGGTAAATATGCCAAAAGTACGTCATTCAGTCAATTTAAAATCAAAACTAACAAGTTACATTTCAGAATTTAAAGAAGATGGTTTATCAACTGACAATAAAATATTATTTTGTAATTTGTGTCAGTGTGCAGTATCATCTACACAAAAGTTCCTGGTGCAACAACACATTACAACTAGTAAACATCAGGCCAACAAACAACTAAATTCCAAGCAGAGACAATTGTTTTTAACACAACCAACAACATCGAATGTAAGATCTGAGTTTAACATCGACCTGTGCCGTTCTCTCATCTCTGCTGATATTCCTCTCTACAAACTAAAGAATAAGGTCTTCAGGGAATTCCTTGAAAAATATACTCAACATACAATCCCGGATGAGTCAACACTTAGGAAGACGTATGCTCCATCCATCTACGATGAGACAATACAGAAGATAAGAGATGAAATTAAAGATAGTTCAATTTGGGTTTCCATTGATGAGACTCCCGACAAAGAAGGTAGACTTGTTGGTAATGTAGTTATCGGTTTGTTAAGTGAACAATATTCTGAACGAATTCTTTTACATTGTGATGTTCTAGAAAAGTGCAATAACAAAACTATAGTTAAACTGTTCAACGAAGCTATGGGTATCCTGTGGCCAAAGGGTATTATGTACGATAATGTGTTATTCTTTATTAGCGATGCTGCCCCTTATATGGTCAAAGCTGGACAAGCATTATCTGTTGTATATCCTAAATTGACTCATTTTACTTGTGTGGCGCATGCATTTCATCGTGTGGCAGAAGTGGTCAGAGACAATTTCCCTAAAGTAGATTTGTTGATTTCATCAGTGAAAAAAGTATTTCTCAAAGCTCCCAGTAGAGTTAACGTGTTGAAAGAAATGTACCCTGAAATTCCATTGCCACCAAAGCCAATTTTAACTAGATGGGGTACATGGCTAGAAGCAGTTGAATATTATGCCGAACATATAGACTCTATTAACAATGTTCTCCTTGCATTGGACTCTGAAGATGCAGTCTCAATTGATACTGCGAAAACAGTTACCTGTGACATAAGTGTGAAGAATGACTTAGCTCACATTCAGCATACATTTTCATGCATCATAAAAACGCTCAAAAGTCTCCAAAATAGGCACCTTTCACTATCTGAAAGTTTTGAAATTATAAATAGTACTGTGGAACAACTGAATCGTGGTAGAGGTAAAGTTGCAGATGCAGTAAGAGCTAAGGTGGACACTGTACTTTCAAAAAACCCTGGATATGAAGAACTACAAAAGGTTGTTGCTGTGATGAGTGGTGAATCAACAGTGAAGATTAACTTGGACTTATCCCCAGCAGACATTGTGAAATTGAATTATGTACCAGTTACTTCTTGTGACGTCGAACGCTCTTTTAGTCAGTATAAATCTATCCTCAGAGACAATAGAAGAAGATTCACTTTTCAGCACTTGAAAGAAATGTTTGTAACCTATTGTTATGGTAACAGACAATAAAAATTGTGTTTTGTTGAAACTACATTGGAAGATAAGGTACGTCCATTATATTTTTTGTTTAGTTTGATTAAAATGTACCAATATTTAACGTACATAGTCATTTTTTTATAATTTTAAGTCCATATTTAATTCCATATTTTGGTAAAAATCCATATTTAATTCCATATTTTGGTAAAAATAACTACATATATATTTACATATTTCATATATTTTTAGTCCATATAAATCCGTTCCCTGGTGATAATTATTCATAGGTGGAGGTAAACCTTTCGTTGTTAAAGAAAATGGAATATAAATACTTTTATTAGCATTTAAGAACAGGAGATTTAGTCAAGCCAATTTTTCACTACGTTAATTCCATTGCTAGCATTTAAATAAACAAAACAATTACCGTTACGGATAATTAGCAATGCAAATTTGCAGCTGTATTTTGTGCATTGAAAAGCCTTTTCCTTCATAATTTCCACAAATGAGGCGGTTCTTTCCATAACTTGCCTTATCCACTATAAGCTATTTTTCAAGAAACGCGAAAAACACATAATTCTTATAATCTTAAATTTCTACTAACAGTTCAAACCAAGACCAAGAGGAACACCAAGCAGGGAAATATGGGTTAAATATTATCAACAGAACCCTCGTTATTTAGCATTCTCTGAGTCACATTCCATCAGATCAAAAATAGTTGTAGATAATCATATATTAGAACAAGTTAACTCTTTTGATTATTTAGGTTGCAACCTCTCCCACATTTCCCCTAAGGATTTTGACAATAAAATGGCTAAATATCAGCAATTCATAAATACTACTAAAAGAACACTGTTGAAGAAGGTTAGAACTGAGACTGTTTTAAAGTTTTACAAAACACTAATCGTACCAAAACTATTATATGATTCTGAAACATGGACACTCACCTCACAGCAGATCAGAAGAATAGAAGCAGCAGAGATGCGATTCTTAAGGCCACTAGCAGGTTATACACTTCTTGATCACTAAAGAAACGAAGACATTCACAACATATTAAAAATACAAAACATAACTACAATTATAGTTACATACAGGAGAAGTTGGTACGACCATGTGACCAGAATGCCCCCAGAAAGAATGCCACAAAATATCCTAAACTATACACGAAGAGGAAGTAGAAACATCGGCAGACCGAAGAAGCGTTGGAGGGACCAGCTGAATCCAGGAGACGGAACAGGCCCAACGGCCTAATCCGAAGAGCATTTGATGATTGACCCTGGTTATTGAACTTTTTATTTCGGATAAGACTGGTTTTGGAGCAACATAAAAGAGAATAGATCTTATTATTTGACATAACCTTATTAAAAAGTTCACAAAGAGACTAAACGTAAGTCCTTTTTTTTTTAGCCCTATGAATATTCCGGATTGAAAATCACAGTATTATTTTGCACAACTTTAACGAGAACACAAGAAGAAAAATTAACACATTTTGGCATATTTAACCTCATCAATATTGCGGTTACTGATACATAATTTATTTTATCTGTAAGCTTTTTCTTCCTTTTTTTCGTTCATCAACACTGAACTCTCTTGATCACCAGATTAATTTATTATAATATCCTTTTTATTCCGGTTTTTATTTGAAGTTTGATTTTTTTATTATTTTAATACATTTCATTTGTTGTATTCTTCTTTGCGTTTTACCGTTAGCTAATTGTACTAATTGAATTGTTTAAGGTGTATTCCGGTCTTTAGATCTGTATTTTACTTTTTTCTGTTAGCCTATGGTATTATTTTCATTTTGTACAACGTCAACTTTTGTTATGTTATTATTTTCTGTAATATGTTGGTATTTTATTCTTTCACTTTTTGTTGAATTTCACTGCTTGTGCATTTTGTGACTTGGTAGGGTGTAAGAGAAAGCCGTAGGGCCTTTACTGTGCCAGTATAAATAAAAAAATAAATAAAAATAAATAACCTATGATAATACAGTACAAAACAAAATTCCCCAATTTTATAACCAAAGGATATTTTGAATACTATATAACAACATATTGGATTTCTGACAAAAGCTGAAACATAACATTTTATGACTATACCATAGAAACAGTCTAAAAGCACAAGTTTCAAATACGGAACAAAAAATTATTACAAGCTCCAAGTAAAGAAATGGTTTGTGTTATACTCAAATTATGTCCAATTCCCTACGCAGTTGTTAGGTCCCGTTCACACAATACGGGGATTTACACGAAACGAGCATTTATTCGAATTGATTTCTCTCGGACAGCAGTATACATAGGATGCAATTTTTTTCCCCGTATATAATTAAATTTAAGTTATATTCGAGAAAAAAAATCTAACTGTGCTTACACTGCTGTCCGCACAAAATCGATTTGAATAAATGCACGTTTCGAGAAAAACCCATACCGTGTGAACGGGCACTTGCATTCTTAATCTGAATTACACAAATAAATTTGATTCCTCCTCTTCTCATCCTTCACAAGAAACTTCTTCTGCAGGCAAACGGTTGTGAACAAGTTATAAAAGACAGAAAATCATTATTTTCCCAATGTCTCCAAAATCCCTTTCTAGCAAATTCTTTACATCCTTCACTTTGGCAGGATCTAGGACTACTACAGGAGGCATGTTCATGCCTTGCAGAGGTTCTCCTTTTTTTCATCACCGATTTCTCCACATCGATGTCTGTAATACAGTGAGGTTCTCCCGTAACTGCCTCAATTTCTTGTGCACCTTTACTAAAAAAGAACAGGTTCCCAGAGAAAATTTAAAATGCCACAATGTGGTTTTTTCGGCTTAGCATATTCTTAGCAGCCATTTCCAATTATTTACAGAGCAATCCCTCCCTAAAGAGAAGACTTTAGCATGTTTGAGAAAGAATTCCTCATATTCAGCTGTATTGTTTCCTCATCTCCTTCTCCTGAATCTAGGGTTGCCATACGTCCCGGAAAACCGGGATTGTCCCGGTTTCGAGGGTTGGAAAAAGTGTCCCGGCCGGTTTGGTAAAAAATTCCAGATTTACAGAATATATACATTTTACGATAATATTTCGTATTTTCCACTATGAAACGTGTTTGAAATTTCCGCCTCAGCCGCCATATTAAAATTCGATTGTTATTAATCGTTTGGAAACAACTTCAATCGCTTTGATTTAAATTTATCGATTAGTGTTGGCAAGCTATCGGATGCGCTTCGTTATGTATAGGGTGATTCACGAAGATTTACCATCCCTTACGGAGCTTATTTCCGAAGATATTCTGAGCAAAAATGTCATATAAACATGTGTCCTAATCTCAATATTTTCAGAGTTACATAATTTGAAGTTGTTGGTAAAATTCCTATTTTTTTAGTTTTAAGGTTAAAAAAATATTACAAATTAATAGAGGTTGAACTATTCAGAAGTATCATTTCTTTATTTGGCTAGTGTTCTGAAGCTAAAAATGTGTTGTTAATTGCAATGTACAGATTTTGTTTTTCAATGCTTAACTAAAAGTTACATCATTCTTACGCACTTAACACATTATACGACTTTAGGAACTCGATTCTTTACAGTTTAATTATCCATCCTAATGTACAGTCTTAAAGAATTTATAAAGTGGCGTGATTTGTAACAATTATTGTGATAAATGAGTAAAAAAATGTAATTTTGTAGTTAAAAATCGAAAAAAAAATCTGTACGAAGTAACTGTGGAATTCACAACACAATTCTAGCTTCAGAATATTAGCTAATTAAAGAAATGATACTCCTGAATAGTTCATTCTTTATCTGTAATATTCTTTTACCCTTAAAACTCAAGAATAATGGTATTTTACAAGCACTTAAAATTAGTGTAATTCTGAAAATATTGAGATTAGGACAAATGTTTATATGACATTTTTTGTTCAGAATCCTTTCGGAAATAAGCTCCGTAAGGGACGGTAAATCCTCGTGAATCACCTGTATACTGAAATAGCTTGGCTAAACGTTCAGCAGGTTGCAGGTAGCAGGAAAGAATCGTAAGAATCTCATTGTTTTGCTATTTTAACAGTAGCTCTTGTCATTGATTATTATTATTTAATACTGTGACTATGCCACCAAAACGTAAAACTAACTCTAAAGACGAGTATTCAGCAGAATTCCCTGCAATCAAGAGAGGTCGCAACGAGTATGAAGCGGAATGTAAATTCTGCAGGTAGGTTTAACTGAAATTATTTAGGCATAATGTTAGAAAAAGAACAGATTTCCATTCTTTCTAAAATATCACATTGCAGTGTTCTAAAAGAAAACTATATTTGTTCACAGTTGCTCCTTTTCAAATGTACGTGGAGGGAAAAGTGATATCAAAGATCACGGTATTACGGCTAAACACAGAGATGCCTTAAAGTCAGCGTCCTCCAGTAAGCAACTAACTACTTACTTTACCACCAGTAAATGCGAAGAAAGTAATGTGACTATTGCAGAGGCAACGTTTGCTTTCCACTCAGACACCACCATTCCTACAACTTCACCACATATACAAGCAAGTTGTTTTCAGAAATGTTCAATGATCTTCATATATTACATTTTGCAAATTCACAATATTCCATAAGTCATGCCACTCTAACAGTAAGCATATAATTATTGAAAAGTAATTATACACTTTCTATAGTCTGAACATCTACAGAGAGACTGTCAGCACCAGCCTGCAAAGAATTGTGCAAATATGGGCTGGGCACCCAACTCCTTCAATTGAAGAGTTCAGAACCATAGTGGGCCAAGCGCCATTTACTAAAACCAAAGAAAACAAGGGTTAAAATGAAGTTATCACCATAATCCAATGGAAACATATAGCACGTAATATAAAGTATACACATTCAAACTTAATGTTATGTCAGTTTTCATTAAACTATGGTATTCACTTAACTTAAACCCTTGCTTTCTCCGTTTTTTTTTTATAAATGGCGCTTGGCCCATTATGGCTCTGAATCCTTCAATTGATCTACTCAGTTTACATTTTAATTTGTTAAAAACATTATTTTCACCTCTTCTACCTAGACCCCAAAAAATTTGTATTAGTGTTGTCTTCCCAAAGGAAGATAATTTACCTTCAATGTTGTTTTTCTTCATAATATTGTGACTAACACCAGAGACTGTATCAGAATTTTCATTTTGACATTCGACTGTATCTACCATTTTTGATTGAACTTTATAAAAATAAACGCTTTTGAAATTAAAAATTAAAACATATTTAGTGGATACTAAAAACATAAATTTGGAAATTTGCATATAATTAAAACATTTTTTCTCTTCAATTTATAGATGTAAATTTAAAATTCGAAATATTTAGTTATTTCCTAACCGTATCAGAGATGTAAAAGAATGTCGTACATAAAAATTTAAATTTTGTAGGAGGGGATATATTTAGAAAATATGGATTTTTCATATTTTTTAACTTGAATAACTCAAAAACCATCCATTTGATCGAAATGAAACTTATATGCAAGAATATTATAGGGAGGGGATGAAGTATGCAAGGTATCGTCAGTTTACAAGCAAAACACACTAAGTAAAAAATATTGCTTCTGAGAAGAAGGCGTACATAAGTAATGCATTTTTATGAAGTTAGAATTGGAAAATTAAATACACATAAAGAGAAACAACTTACTAAAAATAATATTTTGAGGATTCAATTCTGTTAAGCACTTTAAAAACGCCTTTTTCTCAGAGGTAATACTTTTTACTTAATATATTTTGCTTGTAAGCCGACAATATGAAGTCTCTACCTTATAAATTGTAGAAAATATCAATTTCACCCATCACCCTCTTAAAAACTTAGAGATGTTATATCAACGAATCATGAATGCCTGCAAACATATTCGAAAGTGATCAGGATTTCTTGAACGAACTCGTGTTATTCTGCAACGGAGGGTATGTAGGCTATCATTTTTTACCGATAGAAGTTTTCTGCTTATTTTTGTGAATACTATCCACAGTCAAAATCTATATCCTCTTTGTCTATCCTGTACAAATCACTTTGCAGCTATTCACAAATGAAGAATTCAGAACCATAGTGGACCAAGCGCCATTTACTAAAACCGTAGGAAACAAGGGTTAAAATGAAGTAATTACCATAATTCAATGGAAATATAGAGCAAGTAATATAAAGTATACACATTCAAACTAAATGATATGTCAATCTTCATTAAACTATTGTATTCACTTAACTTTAACCCTTGCCTTTTCCGTTTTTAATAAATTGCGCTTGGCCCAGTATGGCTCTGAACACTTCAAATGTTCTGTAAAACATAAGAATAAGTTAGTATATTGCTTAAAAACCGTAATAACACATGCAGTTCGCTGCTACGGAGTAGTAGTCAGTATATCTGTCTACGAAATTAACGGGCACGGATTCAAATCCTGATTGGGGCATATTGCCCGACTGGTGATATTTCCGAGTTTTTCCTCAACCAATTCGTAGCAAACGCTGGTCAATTCTCAGCCTTGGATCTTCAGGCTCATTTCGCCATCATCAATTTTAATTTCAATCATCATCATTCAATAGTTCCAAGTCAACAAAGGATGCAGCAGGATGTAGTAACATTGACTTGTACACAGATGACATAGTTCTGGCGAGGCTGCAGAACTCTCAGGAGGACGGAGGGCGTTAAACGCGAACTTTGTAGGAATTGAGTGTTGTGTAAGCTTGATCGCTATTTGGAACCAAATAGTGAATCACGATACTTACAAGACTGCGGCTCCACTTTTTGCAACAATCGCCTCTACGATAAGGGCGGCAAACATAACCCTCGAGCTGCCGTGTAAGCCTTCTTCGTGAAGGGTTAAAAATAGCGAATACATCGAAGAAGTATTTTTCTGACACGGGTAATTAATATTTTTCTGAAGTCAATAAAAATATTTTCAATGATCAGTACTTGCTCCAAGGCTCTTTAGTATAAAAATGGACTCGAATAATTTGTTTATCTAAACTTCTAAACGTAAAACATTAGTAACAGTAAAAGTAACATAAAATATTTATGATTTGATATCACTCTTATTTATTTATGTAAGTAAGTATAATACATTCCATTTTATTCTCAGTACTATTACAGACATCTGTTAGCACAAGTTGTGTAAATCACGTGTAGGCTATGCAGCAGGAGTTCATAGCATCCCGCTGGATGATTCTCTGTTCTCTCGTATGTACAGTACATCAGAATTCACTTTGTCATGCCACGTTATTTCTTTCTCTCCTCGTAGGCGTTGTGATATTTTTTCCCTCGTATTGCAATCTTGTTTCCTTGTTATACATTTTGAGCATAATGTTTTTATTCCACTTCTTCTAAACACAAAGCACTTGCCTTTTACCCTCATCTACCAGCCCTCAAATGTCCGTTTGTTGTCCCCATCCGTTTTAGACGATGTCCGAGACTTCAACGAAAGCCATTAAAACAAATTAACGTCAGATGTAACACTTTGCCTTCATAGTCAGGATATTAAACTATGTGCGTCATTACAGGCGCCTTCTCAAAGTCTTCACCCTTTTATCCATACACCAAAAAAATGAAAGAAGACGGACAAAGGTTTTAAATTACATCCTGCAGAATTAAACAAGTGAAGAACTTGTCCCCTTAATCCCTTGTTCTAAATTGCATCCTTGAACTATATTAATTAAAAGAAAATATTTCTATCTTGCTTTCTTTTTACCAGCTTTCTACTGTTCTCTTCAATTTAGCTTGCTTTTATTTTTCTTCATGCCACTCTTGCCTTCTCCTTCTTTCCTTTCATTCTTTCTTCCTTCCTCCCTTTCACGCTTCATTTCTTCCTTCCTTCCACTCTTCCTTTCATTCAGTGTTTCTCTCGTCCTTCCACTTTTCCTTTCTTTCCTCCTTCCTTCCACTCTTAACATTATTCTTTCACTCTATCGAAATTTTTTCAAATTTTCCTTCAATTCTTTCGCCCATTCTCCCCTCGTTTTACTCTTCCCTTCATTCTTTCTTTCTACCTTTCTTCCACCCTGCCTCCAGTCTTCATTTTATTCTTTCTTTCAATATATTTTATTCTTCTTTCCAATCCATCTCTTGTTCTTTCTTTCATTATTTCTGTCTGTCTTTTTTCCTTCCACTCTTTTCTTTCATTCTTTTTTCCTTCCTTTCACTTCTTCTCTCATTCCCTCTCCTCCTTCCTTCCTTTCACTCTTTTTCCTTTCTACCTTACTTTCTTTCTTTCTACCTTTCAGTTTCTCTTTCATTCTCTTCTTTTCTTCCTTTCACTCTTTCTTTCTCTGTTTCTTTTATCTCTACACATTTCATTCCTCCTTTCGTTTTCTTTCTTTCACTCTTCCGTTAATTCTCTTTCTTTGTTCCTTCCTTTCTTTCACTCTTCCTTTCATTCTCTTCCTTCCTTCCTTTCTTCCTTTCTTCCTTTCATTCCTCATTTCATTTTCTTTCTTTCACTCTTACTTTAATTCTCTTCCTTCCTTCTTTCGTTCCTTCCTTCCTTTCATTCTTTCTTTCCACCTCCCTTTTTCTTTATTGCTTTCATTCCTCCTTTCATTTTCTTTCTTTCACTCTTACTTTCATTCTCTTCCTTCCTTCTTTCCTTTCTTCCTTCCTTTCACTCTTTCTTTCCACCATTTTTTCTTTATTCCTTTCATTCCACCTTTCATTTTCTTTGTTTCACTTTTACTTTCATTCTCTCCCTTCCTTTCTTCCTTCCTTTCACTCTTTCTTTCCACCTTCCTTTTTCTTTATTCCTTTCATTCCTCCCTTCATTTTCTTTCTTTCACTCTTACTTTCATTCTCTTCCTTCCTTCCTTTCACTCTTTCTTTCCACTTTCCTTTTTTCTTTATTCTTACATTCCTACTTTCATTTTCTTTATTTCACTCTTAATTTTATTCTCTTCCTTTCTTTCTTCCTTCCTTTCACTCTTTCTTTCCGCCTTCCTTTTTTCTTTATTCCTTTCATTCCTCATTTCATTTTCTTTCTTTCACTCTTACTTTCATTCCCTTCCTTCCTTCCTTCCTTTCTTCCTTCCTTTCACTCTTTCTTTCCACCTTCCTTTTTCTTCATTCCTTTCATTCCTCCTTTCATTTTCTTTCTTTCACTCTTACTTTCATTCTCTTTCTTCCTTTCTTTCTTCCTTCCTTATACTCTTTCTTTCCACCTTCCCTTTTCCTTCATTCCTTTCATTCCTCTTTCATTTTCTTTCTTTCACTCTTCCTTTCATTCTCTTCCTTCCTTCGTTCTTCCTTCCTTTCACTCTTTCTTTCCACCTTCCTTTTTTCTTTATTCCTCTCATTCCTCCTTTCATTTTCTTTCTTTCACTCTCTTTCTTCCTTCTTTTCTTCCTTCATTTCACTCTTTCTTTCCACCTTTCTTTTTCTTTATTCCTTTCATTTCTCCTTCCATTTTCTTTCTTTCACTCTTACTTTCATTCTCTTCCTTCCTTCCTTTGTTCCTTTCTCCCTACCTTTCACTCTTTCTTTCAACTTTCCTTTTTTCTTCATTCCTTTCATTCCTCCTTTCATTTTCTTTCTTTCACTCTTACTTTCATTCTATTCCTTCCTTTCTTTCTTCCTTTCACTCTTTCTTTCTACCTTCCTCTTTTCTTTATTCCCTTCATTCCTCCTTTCATTTCCTTTCTTTCACTCTTACTTTCATTCTCTTCCTTCGTTCCTTTCTTCCTTCCTTTCACTCTTTCTTTCCATCTTCCATTTTTCTTTTTCTTTTCATTCCTTCTTTCATTTTCTTTCTTTCACTCTTACTTTCATTCTCTTCCTTCCTTCTTTCCTTTCTTCCTTCCTTTCACTCTTTCTTTCCACTTTCCTTTTTTCTTTATTCCTTTCATTCCTCCTTTCATTTTCTTTCTTTTAGTCTTACTTTCCTTCTCTTCATTCCTTTCACTCTTTCTTTCCACCTTCCTTTTTTCTTTATTCCTTTCATTCCTCCTTTCATTTTCTTTATTTCACTCTTCCTTTCATTTTCTTCCTTCTTTCCTTCCTTCCTTTCACTCTTTCTTTCCACCTTCCTTTTTCTTTATTCCTTTCATTCTTCCTTTCATGTCCTTTCTTTCGCTCTTCATTTTATTCTCTTTCTTTGTTTCTTCCAATATACTCTTCATTTTTCTTTCTTTATCTCCATTCTTTCTTTCTTTCTTTCTTCCATCCTTTCATTCTTTCTATCCTTCTTCCTTCCACTCTCTCCTCCATTCTTACGTTTGTTCCTCCTTCGACTCTAGCTTTCATTCTGTCTTTCGTTCTTTCTTTCATTCTTCTTTCTTCCCACTCTTTCATTCAATCTTTCGTCATTCTTTCCTCTCATTGTCTTTCTATCACTCTTACTTTCATGCTCTCTTTCTTCCTTTTTTCTTCATTCCACTCTTCGTTCTTTCTTCGTTCATTCCTTCCATTCTTGGTTCTTTCTTAATTCATTCTTCCACTTTTCATTCTTTCTTCATTCATTCCTTCCATTCTTCATTCTTTCTTCATTAATTCTTTCCAATCTCCATTCTTTCTTCATTAATTCTTTCCATTCTCCATTCTTTCTTCTGACGGTTGGAATTAGCGTTAAAATACCTTCTATCTGTTAACCAATATCGAACTCAAAATGCCAACGAATAAAATAAATTTTCTTCAATTTCCATCATGAAGAAGCTGACTTACTTAGGGATAATCGTACTCTAGTACAACACTCTTCCTTATTCCATATAGAAAATTGAGTAATCTCGTGATAAGGCAACCAAAAGACAATTCATATTTAACCGAATATGTTTAATTATAAAGCAAGCAAACATTCTCAGATTGGTTACTTCAAATTCGACGTGAGAAATGAATCCCTGTTCTCTTCGTTCATATCACTCAGATTTGGTGAGTTGATAAATAGTAGAAGCACTGTAGACTCCTCCCATAAGTTGCGTCAGATTTTATTTACCCCTGACATTTGACGGCTGCTCTCTATTTCGTATGCATTACTTCCCTGCTGCGAAGGGATGCTTGACCGCCAATAACCTTTGCACACATGCGCCTTCGCTAATTATTAATTTAAATTCCTTCCCACGTTTTAGTAAACTTTGCGATAGCCGTTTAGACAGTTCCGTGGTAAAATAATTTAATTTTACGCCAGTGGTTAAGAGTACATCTCCGAGCCCGACTCTCCCGATTGCATGATAGGATCCGTGGAAGGATACAACGTAACCGGGAAACGGCGAAGTTTCATTGCAAAAACTGGTTGAATTTGCTTCCAAGAATTACCATCAGATTCTTTTTCCTTCCAAGATATTAATTAAAGCACCAGGTCAACACTGATCTTTGCCTTTTTTTAACAAAGTAAAATAAGGCATGTGAAATATATATATATATATATATATATATATATATATATATATATATATATATATATATATTTGAAAAGTTCCACTACACCTGTTTATTTTTCTTTCAAAACAAATCTGTGCATTGAAAATGTATTACTGATACTCGTATGACATCTGACGGACGTATTTCGAGGTGTGATCATGGCGGAAGACATCTGACGCAATTGGGGGAAACCATAACGCATAGAAATTCCCAACCATTTCAAGGGCGCGAGATGGCGAGCGAATATGATAGTTTTCTGTGTGGAGGAGGGATGTATTTAGTAGTAAAATTCTTTGTTTATAAAGACAACATCAAATAAATTTGTACGAGGCGCATCCAGAAAGTAAGTTTCCCGATTTTTTCCCCTTGAAAGTAAACTTAATTAGCCGTGTCAATTGCGCATGCGTTACAGATCTATGACGTACTTATCAATCATATGCAAGCCGGACAGGTGCCGCCTGGTGCCAGTAGCGTGGCAGCAGTGGTCCGAAATGGAAGCTCTTATTCCTTCTCCCACCGCCTGCGAGGTTCGGTCGGTGATAAAGTTCTTTAATGCACAAAGCATTGCGCCAATTGAAATTCATCGGCAGCTCTGTCAAGTCTAGGATGGGCCGAACATCATGAGTAAGCAGATGGTGCGTCGCTAGTGTAGGCACTTTTCCGAAGCTCGTCAAAGTGTCCATGATGAAGAGCGCAGTGGGCGACCGTCCCTCATCAATGATGATCGTGTTAAGCTGGTGCGGCAGTGCATCATGGAGAACCGTCGCTTCACGATTACGGAGCTGAGCAGCCATTTTCCGCAGATATCGCGATCCTTGTTGCATGAGATTGTCACTAATCACCTGCAGTTCAAAAAAGTGTGTGGCAGGTGGGTGCTGAAAAAGCTGACACCCGAACACAAAATGTAACGTTTAGGAGCAGCACTGACATTTCTGCAACGGTATCACGATGACGGCGACGAGTTCCTCGACAGGATCGTCACGGGCGATGAGACTTGGATTTCGCACTTCACCCGGAAACCAAGCAGCAGTCAATGCATTGGCGGCATAGTGGATCTCCGGTCAGGTCGAAATTCAAACAGACGCTGTCGGTATGGAAAGTGATGTGCACAGTGTTCTGGGACAGGAAGGGCATTCTGCTCATTGACTTCCTTCCAAGAGGTGAAACAGTGAACGCTAACCGTTACTGTGAAACACTGCGAAAATTGCGATGTGCCATTCAAAACAAGAGGCGTGGAATGCTTACTGCAGGTGTTGTGCTCCTCCATGACAATGCTCGTCCACATACGGGTCGGCGCACAGCAGCTGTTTTGACGGAATTTGGCTGGGAGTT
Source organism: Periplaneta americana (assembly GCF_040183065.1). Lineage (NCBI taxonomy): Eukaryota > Metazoa > Arthropoda > Insecta > Blattodea > Blattidae > Periplaneta > Periplaneta americana. The sequence continues at coordinate 143,645,854 of NC_091124.1, read as the reverse complement.
GTTTCATCATCCAGTCTACAGTCCTGATCTTGCTCCCAGCGATTTTCACGTTTTCTTGCACCTCAAGAAATTCCTGTCCTTCGGTGAGCGTTTTGGCAACGACGAAGAGCTGAAGACGTCTGTCACATGCTGGTTCCAAGAGGCGTGGAATGTTTACTGCAGGTGTTGTGCTCCTCCATGACAATGCTCGTCCACATACGGTTCGGCGCACAGCAGCAGTTTTGACGGAATTTGGCTGGGAGTTGTTTGATCATCCACCCTACAGTCCTGATCTTGCTCCCAGCGATTTTCACGTTTTCTTGCACCTCACGAAATTCCTGTCCTCCGGTGAGCGTTTTAGCAACGACGAAGAGCTGAAGACGTCTGTCACACGCTGGTTCCATTCACAGACGGCAGAGTTCTACGACAGAGGGATACAAAGGTTGATCCCACGATACGACAAGTGTCTCAATTCTGATGGTGGCTAGTTGAAAAATAGCTGAAACATTACTGTACCTGTTGCCAATAAATGTTTTGCTGAAAGTGTGTTCTTTTTTTTTTAATGGGAAACTTACTTTCTGGATGCGCCTCGTATATTCAAGACTTTGAATTTCAATATGATTACACATAAAAGAAATTTAATAAAAAGTAGAATAGAATTAAACGAAAATGTGAGTATTAAAAAGAATGTTGTAACTGTAATTGATATTGATTTACGTAATTAATATGTCAAGTGTGTTTACATATGCTGCAAAATGTATAAATAAGGAAATAACTTGCCGACAAGTATGTAGCAGGAATTTAGAGTGATCTACTGTACTCAATGAAAAATACCGATTCAGCTATTGCAGTGTGCTGGCAGTATGATGACACGGAATAATTATTTAACATGCATTAGTGAACCTATAACTAAATATAAATATGAAAGTTATAGAATAAATTTAGATGTTTAAAGTAAAAAAAAAAAAAAAAAATGATTTAAAAATGTTTATGGAAGAAAAGTGTGGAAAGGAGCAGATAAATAAGTTTTAAAGTGTTAATGGTTATCACGATTGGTTTAAACATGCACTAAAATCAGACGTAAGTGCAAGTTTGAACCAATAAATTACTGAGATTTGCGATGAAGTAATTAGTTTAGGAAATTGTATATTTATTAAGTATAACTACTTTTGTATAGAGATCATTTTTTAAATTATTAAGTTTGTACTTTTGTGAACTAATATCAATAAATCTATCTGTGTGGAGGAGGGTCTTGCGGCTTCTGTGTGACTCCACGAGCGGACACATATCGGAAAAACAAGGAGTAACACCATGCAGTCATATGTCATGCGCCTGTCCAAGTCCCTGTCTGTTAATTTATTGACAATCACAGGGCGAAAAGATTCCATTTCCCAGTCTTCCTTCATATGGTCGCTCATTGTTGATCGCAGCATTTGCAACTCGGTGACATATATTTTTGTTAATTTCATCGCCGATCGAGTCACTGAATCGGCGACGACAGCATCAGTTTCTCATCGAGTGGAGGATCTCCCACTTCGCTTCGCGTCTTTAACACATCCCGTGGTGAAAATTTTTCTTTCCCACTTCAAAAAGTTATCTCTGCTCGGTGGCACTTTACCAAAACCAGCTCTGAAATCTTGCATGTTGTATTCATGCTTTTCTCTAGTGTGTGGTCGCTCGTAGACCTTCACGAAAGTTACATGTTTCTCCTCCACACTGAAAACTCTCATATTCGCTTCGCCACCTTGCACTCTTGGCATGGCTGGGAATTTCTTTGTGTTATGGTTTCCCTCAGGTCCGCCAGATGTCTCCAGCCATGATCACACCTTAAAATACATACGTCATTCGAGTATCACCGACACATATTTTTACACAGATTTGTTTTGCAGGAAAAATTAACAGGTGTAGTGAGACTTTTCGCTCACTCTGTACTACAGCCATTTTGACTATGTGGCACTAGCAATAGAGAAGTTGTGATAATAGTATTTGTCTTATTACAGAGAGAGATGAAAGATGGTGCTTTAAAAGTGACTGTAAGAGAGAAATGGAGTTAATTTTAAGAACTAGTTAGTTTAATGGGTTTTGGTGACTACTAGGAAGGGTTAAGCATTTTCATCTAATCAGCTATTCATGTAATCGATCAATTTAATTATGCTAAGAACTTGTTATGTCGGATGAGTGAATTAACTCCCGGCCGGAACGCGGCAACATAGCTATCGGCAAGTGATTGCATAGAATACGTAGCAGACTCACTCGTAGTCTCCGCGAAGGTCACAGTTCATGTGAGTCTGAGAATAACCCAATAACATGTCAATAAATTCCGAGATACAATAGGTGCTATAAGTTAAGAAACGCAGAAAGCAATATATTGTCCTCACCGTGGAAAATCTGGATAACAATGTACATTGCTTGGAAAATTCATCTAAAATGACAGAAATTAATCGAATCCCTGTAATTGTGTAATACAGGTTTGTGATTATTATTGTGAGCATGATTGGGATTGCAAGGATATTTAGGATTTGAAATAAAACGTTGATATTTATTATTTTCATTTTTATGTAACTTATGCAGAGTGAAAGTAAAATAACCGTGCAGATTTTCAGAGCGAATAGCTCATGTTGTATGTAACAAGAAAGTGTAATACCATATTGTTGGAAAGTTCATAGTTTTCTCAGGAAAAAATGTTTTCTCCCAAATATTTAACACCCTCTTATTCGGTAACTATTACGAGTAGGATCGTGATTTTTGTCCATATCGATAGAAAATATAATAAAGAATCATATAAGTATCCCTCTGGTGTATTTCAATAGCGTGGACGGTTTTCGTGTAAATTTAATTTAAAAATCACTTATTTCAAGTTACTGAACGAAACGAACAGATTGCAACGTTGTAATCAGAGAGGGATGTTCGCGTAGCGAGATAAACCTGAGTTCCTTGACCTCTTACATCTGTATTACGAAAAGAAAGAGGACTGTGTTAGCGGCGAAGTTGCCAGACTGCTGAAACGTCCAACTTAATTTTCTAATTAATCGTGCATTTAAACATAAAACGTAATATAGGTTTTCTATTCATTTAAATTACCCTATCGTCCTTATCAATATGTATGATTATTTCACTTAAATCCTACATAATAATAATAATAATAATAATAATAATAATAATAATAATAATAATAATGATAGTGATAGCCTAATAATAAATAATAATGCTTTATTTTTCCTAGCAGAGTTAAGGCCAGAGGATTAAAAGGAAATACATGATAATATAATGTTAATACAAAAGAAAGTTATAGGTATACCTATGACAAAATCGAAACAGAAAAATATGCACAAGCCAGAAAATTATCGAACTTGAATACTTACTTAAACTAGATGACAAATTAAATTACATGATTCCTTAATAAACTAGTTGCAATAAATTGTGAATTCTAATATATACCCTGGGACACTGTGCGTTCTAAAATAAGATGTATACTACCAGAATTTAAAATTAATAAGGCGGAGTCTTCTCGTTCCTCATTCTATGAAGCCTACTCTTGAGACAACAATGCAATTGATAGTTTAAACGATTCATACTTCGATATGACGCCAATGAATTTAGAGGAAAAAGTGAGAGAAATTGGCTACTTTCAAATAAAAAAGAAAGCACAATCGTGAATAAAAACTCGATTACATTGGCTACAGGCTAGAATCGCCCCCAACGAAATCGTTAAGAAAGTTAGCTCAACAATCAGGTGTATCCAGGACATCAGCTTGGAAAGCGATGAAATTGTTAAAACTAAAGCCTTATAAGAGAACAGTCATTCATATATTGAATGAATCGAACCATCTGCTTTACGTTCAATTCTATCGACAGAAACGAATTCCAGAGTGTATAGATATATTTTCAATTGATGTATTTTTTTAGTAGGTTACTTTACGACGCTGTATCAACATCTCAAGATATTTAGCGTCTGAATGAGATGAAGGTGATACTGCCGGAAAAATAAGTCCGGGGTCCAGCACCGGAAGTTATCCAACATTTGCTGAAATTGGGTTGAGGGAAAACCCCGGAAAACCTCAACCAGGTAACTTGCCGCGACCGGGATTCGAACTCATGCCACCTGGTTTCGTGGCCAGACTCGCTAACCGTTACTCCACAGGTGTGGACTCAATTAATGTAAAATATACATTAGAGAGAATGGTCGACAGTTCTGGCACTTATTATAGGTTACCGTAAGCCAATAAATTACATCCATACATAATTACATCTCCATTTAATGTTATCACCGGTTACTATCAGTATTGTTCCTGTAGAGTAGAATATTCCATATTAAGGATATGGCACAAGCATAGGCGTACGTCCTACGACCTACGTGTTTTGCAATAATTCAGTGTCTTCATTATTACCAACGATATCCTGTTTATTTTCTCTTTCACCCAAAATACATTTAATAAAATAAAAAAATAGAATAGAATAGAATAGAATAGAATAGAATAGAATAGAATAGAATAGAATAGAATAGAATAGAATAGAATAGAATAGAATAATTTGTTGTGAAGGTAGGTAAGAATATGAACTTTCATTTTGCTCTGTACACAAAACGTATTCCTTCATATTCCTTAAAACATGATGTACCTGACTTCATTTATAAATTAAACGCTTTGAATTGTTGTATGCCTGAGATTATAAACAAGAATATAGAATCTGAACCAAAAAAATCTGAACAATAAGCTGTATCAATTTGGTCAAGTCAACTACTTTGCTGAGGTTGTGGATTCTGTGGGTAGATTAGATTAGATTAGATTAGATTAGATTAGATTAGATTAGATTAGATTAGATTAGATCAAGGTCGGATCGGGTCAGGTCGGATTGGATCAGATTGTTTTTGGGTTTGTTTGTTTTTAGTGATGTGGAATGAAAACAGTTTATTTTGGTAAATTTTCTAAATTTAATTTAATTGATTAAATTTACTGATTTGAATGTTCAAAATGTGTACCATTGTTGGCTGCACAGTGATAGGCTACAGCCTATTTCGGAACTTCTCTAAATAGCACTGCTACAGTATCAAAACCATACACATAAATAAATAAATCCAAACTTCTGCTTTTATTACCCTCTATCCTGTTTTGAATATTAATAAAGAGTATGTTTATAATACACAACCATAATATTCCTCCTAAGACTGGACAAAAAGTGGATATGAATTAAGACATTCGATGGCTCATCCCGCAGTGCACAGACTTCACTATAAAGTATGCTCAGTTAAGAGATATCACGAACCAAACTCAGAATGTGTATGTGATTGGTGCGGAAAACCGTGTAGTAGATATTATACTCTACAGCAGTGGTCGTCAGCACTCGCTGAAATGGGTAACTGGTAAGGAGTGTATCGGAGTATGCACCGTCGTGTAGAAGGGAGAGGGAGAAGGCATACCCTCCAGCAGCCACGGATGCACGCTAGTGCAATGTCTTATCCGCGGGTAAAAGACGCTAGCCCGAGGGTGCACTGTGCTTAGAAACATATCGTTGACCAAGCTGAGAACTGAGTTATAAAACGCACTCTTGCACATTGTGCGATTATCCTATTATTAAATAATGTTCCTTAATACATTAGTATTAGTTTATATTACTACTTAAAATAACCTGTAATCAACAGAGTCTTCGTAGTTTTATTCTCTTCAGCTCCCATCAAGAATGACGAATGAGATGTATAAATAAATTTGAGTATTAAAATACAGGCGTGCCATTTGAAATTTTCATATAATGGTACGGGAAAGTGAAGGGGTAAAACCTAAAATACAATTAACACTGGGTTTAAACTTCCACCTCCTTATCTAAATTTACCTTTTTTGTGTAACCTAAATTCAAATTCAAATTAAAGAAATAGTTATTTAGACTGGGAAGTTCTGAAAAGAAATCCGGTATAACTTTATTTTGTTTCAGATAAATACCCATATTCGTAGTAAAAACTGTTAGTACATTCTATGTTTATCATTAGCGGTTGAATGTTGAATATGAATAAAATCTATCCCGCAGTTTAGGAGAAATTTTTATATCCCTCCATTGGCAAACAGACGGAGTAACACAAACTTCTTTTTTGCGTCATAAATGTTAAAAGCATATGCCTATTCCCTTGAAAATAGACTTTTTGCAATTTAAGTATGTTTCAGAATAAGGTTCTTAGAAAAATATTAGGGGCTAAGAGGGATGAAGTTACAGGAGAATGGAGAAAGTTACACAACGCAGAACTGTACGCATTGTATTCTTCACCTGACATAATTAGAAACATTAAATCCAGACGTTTGACATGGGCAGGGCATGTAGAAAGTATAGGCGAATCCATAAATGCATATAGAGTGTTAGTTGGGAGACCGAAGGGAAATAGACCTCTAGGGAGGCCGAGACGTAGATGGGAGGATAATATTAAAATCGATTTGAGGGAAGTGGGATATGATGATAGAGAGTGGATTAATTTTGCACAGGATAGGGACCGATGGCGGGCTTATGTGAGGGCGGCAATGAATCTTCGGGTTCCTTAAAAGCCATTTGTAAGCAAGTAAGTGAGTAATAATAATAATAATAATAATAATAATAATAATAATAATAATAATAATAATAATGATAATAAAATCTACTGGAAACACTATCATAGTACCCAGTGAAACAGATGTCTAGCCTCTTCAGGCATGAAAGACAGTTTGAAACTATAAAAAGGTGTGAAATATGAACCCGATACAGAATAAATCAGCCTTAATGAAAGTAAGGGATCATTAAAATAAGACCATTTGTTAGAAGATGGAAACAGAAGCTTGTGTACCGCACTGAAAGCGTAGCAACAACCGCTGTGTCTAAATGAAGACGCAGCTCTTTTCCTGGGAACGTCTTTAATCTTTCCGAACATGTCAGGAACAGCCTAACTAATTACTTTACAGTTCTCCTTCTGTCTTTTCTTGGCAAAATTCCCACAAGACAACATAGTGGGGAGAGCTAATCAATCATGCAGAAACAGATGAAGTTGACATGCTAGTAACAGTCTTATGAAGCATCTCCTTTTTTTTTTTTTCTTTTTTTTTGTCGTACGTCTTCTCCATGTTTATCATTGGCTCGAATATGGTCACTAGAATATGCCAAAGATTTAAATACGAATTTTCTGTTTTGGTATTTAGGAAGACAAGAAATATTCCAGACATATGGTCTAATAGTTCTTATCATGGGACGCTATTATATGCAGATGATGTAATTGTAACTCAGAAAATGATTTACAATGGGTTGTGTACTGGTTAAATCGTATTTTATTCTCGACTCAAGCACTGCGAGTATTTGATTCAGGTTTCGCGGGTTCGTACCTGGCCGAAGGAGTTGGATTTTAAAGGACGATAAAATCCATAGTATGGCTTCCTTCGGGAAGGAAGCAGAGGTACACTATGTGTCCTTTTCCTACATTTACGGCATTAAATGTACCCTGCCCTGATACAGGGCTCCAGGATATATTTTTCGGTCATTTTCTCAAAGGGAGTAGGTTCATGTTTATCTGTTGACATTAGGATTAAAAATACAGTGAACAGACTGTTGAGGAGCCAGTGATGAACTGTGAGAAAGTAATTTTGTGGTATTATACAAAGTAATAATTAAATATATATATAAGTTATATGAAGAAGATCACTTCACGGAAGTGCATGATCATGATACGACTTAAATGCAATAGAACTAATACGAGCGCACATAATTAAGTCTTTGCGAAACTTAATGGATAACTAAAAAATAGCGATGTAAGAGCATTGCTTGATGGTTCTTTATAGAAAGTGATGGCGAACATTTGAGGAAAGCTTGCGTGCATGTTCGAAAAAACATGTTTCACTAGGAAAGGTCGTCGAATATTGACAGCGGTGACCATGATAGCCGTTGTATCTGAGATTCGCAGGTTCAAACAAAGCCCAGGGCTATGATTTTAAAGGGCGATCAAATTACTAGGTACATACCTTGACTTATTTTTTTTAACTTGATTATTAACGACCTGTATCAACTACTGGGTTATTTAGCGTCGATGCAATTGGTGATAGCGAGATGATATTTCGCGAGATGAGGCCAAGAATTTGTCATAGATTACCTGACATTCGCCTTACGGTTTGGTAAAACCTCGAAAAAAGAAACAAACCAGGTAGTCAGCCCAATCGGGAATCGAACCCACCACCCAACGCAACTCCGGATCAGCAGGCAAACACGCTACCACATGAGCTACAGCGACAGCTACTACTACTTCTTCCGGAAGGGGAGTAAAGCTGGGAGACACATAACGGAGACGTACGGGACGTAAAAGAACGAACTCTGCACATGATAGTGTATCCTAAGCAAAATTTGTGTGCCATTTCTCGCCGACTTTGAATTTAGACTTTGAATAATCTTTGCAGTTGAAAGCGTCGTTAAATGAAATGCTACTCTTACTATCACTTCTGTTCCTACTACTGCTGGAAGACAGACGGACTAGTGGATGAAACCAATGGTAGGTTTATAATTAGTTTAGAAGAAGACTCGGACAACGAAAATTTCTGAAATGGAAGGGGATCAGCAGAAAGAATAAAAAAAAGGAAGTGTCTCCTGCCACTGGTATTTCAAGCTCAATTGGGTATCTTAACTTCGTCGTTATAAAACGATACCCAAAACAGAAGAAGATGGTATCTTTTTCTCTTTCTACAAACTATGAAATCACTTTCTTAATAAACGTACTGTTGGATGTTTATATTAATTTTAAACACTGATTTTCTTTAGATCTAGTAGCAAATTGTCCGGATGGAAGGTATATAAGGCATCCAAAATAAAATTACATCTAGGAAAGTAAGAAACTTTCTCTATGTACCATCTTAAAGTGAATTTCTTCATCCATTCCACGCTCAGGCGAATACGCCAGATGGTGACCTTGAAGTCAGTAACCCTATGGACATCGCAGGAGAAAATTACATGCATGTTGCGTCTAGCCGAATTAAAATTTGTTAGTCTGTTCAGTATCGTTTTAGAACGCAATATGGACATTAATCTTCAACACGGAATAGCATTCTGTTCCGGATCAACGCTCTACTGTCAATCAGAGGCGTGTGAAGGTCGCTTGTTGATATTATTCGACTTCACAGGCGTGCCCAAGTGCTTCTTATCTGACACAGCATAACCATTTTAATAACAATTGATTGATATTCCACTGGTCTTTAAATCTCTTCAAACAAGAAGTTCCTCATGCAGGAGGACGCATGTTTTTGAAATGTCATTCTCCTGCTTATTGTGCATTTTATCCTTTGCTCCAGTAGATGATGTAGGGGAAACCCGGGCAAAGCGGATAAGCTAAGAATAAACAATGCCACAGGCTATATTTTGGTGCTCCCGAAATAAAAACTTCATGACATTGGTTGTGACACATGTTGTCCACATATCAACAATTCGTTTCTCGTACCTACGGAGAGTGATATGATTTGAGAAAGAAAATATAGTTAATTATTCGCTTTGCCCGTGTGCCGTGAATATTTAACCCGGGCAAAGTGAATATCCCTATAACATTTTCACCTTTCTATTTAATTTCTATTCACTGATAATAAAATTAAATCAACACATAAACACGATGTTAATGAGGCCTATGAGACTATAAGAAATGTTATTACAGCTCTTTACAGCACGTTAGATTAGTACAAAATACAAATTTGAACAAGTCGACGTTTCACTGGCACTGAAGACTTGGATTTCTTCTGCGTTTGCTCCTGCCCATAAGTTACTTCTCTTACAACGTTTTTAATCTGTATAGATGTAAGAACGTCAGAGCGCTGACATTTTCTTCGTTTAACTCTTATCTTTCGAGCATCCACTTTTGGCACTGGTCTAAATCAAAAGTTCTGACTTGGGTTCTCCTGCTGATGATGTTGAGTGTTTTGGTGTAACCGGAACTGAAAATCTGAGTGAAAATGATGTATTGAATACTTCGTCAATCTCTGAAGATGCCGACATCACAGATGTGGTTGATTTTGAGTGAGCATTAACTGTTTCTTCAGCCGCTGAAGAAGCTGGCACCGCACAATTTGTTAAATCTGAGCCAGCTGTCGTTTCGCTGATTTCTGTCTCAAGTGGGCGATCTGTAAGTTCATCTGGAGCAAAATCTTCATCAGCAAACACATTATAGTTGTATGGCCAGATAGCGGAACCACTGATTTGAAGATTTTACTTCTTCAAGTGCTTTCTTTATGGCTTCTTCAAACCATTTGGCTTGCTCCGTCTTCCACTTGAAAAATTAAACCATCTGAAAACACATTACGACCTTTTTAAGTGAAAATTAAGTTCAATGTTGCTGATTTATAATTTAATTGGTGTGACTTAATGCCTCCACTATGTAAAATGATCTAAAACACTTTATTACAATAGACAAGTACATACAAAAATACAGCTGACACTTACATAGTCAAATAAAGGTGGCAGGGCAAAGCGGATAAGTTATCCACTTTGCCCTATTCACTTTGCCCGCAGACGCCACTTCGCTGTTCATTTAAGGTTATATAAACATAAACGTCAATAATCTTCTTCGTAAGTACGGCATTTTAGAGCTAATTCTATCGCCTATATATTACTATCACATAACAAAGAGTTTCTGCAGTACTGTATGTTGTACATATGTTTCTCTTACCTTGAAATATTTTAAGAAAACAGTCAATTTTCTTTAAACACACGCTGACTTCTTCTCTTACTAGCTAGAATGACGACAAGTGAGTTCCAGCAGCAAAATCTGGTAGGGATTCTTCCCCAACATAGCAGGAAGGGCTACCTGTTGGCGTTTCTAAGAAATAATGCATTATTCTCTTTGCCCGGGTCTCCCCTTATTCTTGCACTGGGCTTTCTCCTGGTAGGTGGACAATAAATACTACAGGAAATCTGTTTTCCGGAATTATTTATTTTTTATATTGATATAGTCTATTGATTTATAGAATATTGAACCATTTTTAGCGATTATAAGACTAAATTTCCTTCGGAATAACACCTTAATATCTTTTCTCTGAAATTGTAAAAGATATTTCTTATTCTTAGTTTATATAAGAACAATAATTTTAATAAATTATTGAAACAATGCCAATTATTATTTCTACCATTTTCTTGTGGGATTTAGGTTTTTTTTCTTTACCTTTCACTCGAGCTCTGTGTATTAAAGCAATTACAATACAGTATAGTGATAGCATTTTATGTGAAAAATTAATTAAGTGTATACTTCTACCTAGATCATATGAATGAGATCAGATCTTCATTTTGAGAGTAAAAAATACATCTCTTTTACGTAACACAAAAAGAAAGTTCGTTTTTATTTGAGTGAATAATAAACAACTTCGTTATAAATATCTTAAAACTAAAGTTCAATAAAATAACTGACAGAATATCTTTAGGTCACGTGATAAAGAACTATACAAGAGCACGTTTAGATAAAGTAATGAAGTAATTACAGACAAACTAGACAAAGTATAAGAAAATATAAATATCATTCGAATACTTTAAGTGGGAAAATGATAAATACAAAAACAGTCACCAGATAAGGAAAGAGACCCTGGGGCATTAATCACAATATAGAGGTAGAACCTTGTAGCAGACATATATCGTGAATTGGATAATAAGAAAATTAATAAGAAAAGTAAGAAAAATAAGAAAACTAAGATATTTAGCGAAGCAAAAAATTATATATAATAAAATTTCATTGAAATCAAATAATGTCAAAGCGTGGAACTTGCGCACTTTACAACCTGTCAGATAAAGTGGCACCTGCTATCTTTCGCAACTTCGGCACTGATATCTCAGCCATACCTGCACACTTCATAAACAGACGGAGGCCCGCCTTTTCTAGTTCAGCGTCTTCTTTCCATGCCCAGCGATTCTCAATAGACGGCTTGTGGGCTATACGTGGCCCGTCAAAAGTTTAGTTTTGGGCCGCGAAGCAAACTTTAAAAATGCCTTATCTACCAGATGATATAGTTGTGCGATATATATATTTTTAAGTACAATATTAGGTGCAAATTTGTGTCAGTTTTTCAAATAGGCCTATACCTACATTTTAACGTCATAAATGAGTTGAAAAACATCTTACCACCCTCCACATAAGTATTTATGCAACAAGTAACAAGCAATATTACTTGAGATAAGACAAGGCAGCTTACAATTTGAATATAGGCCTATGATTTACAGGATTCAGAAGAAATTGAAGATTATTTTAAGAGTACTTATTTTTGGACAAATATATTTATAAATTTCAAACTTTCATTGTATATCTTCTCAATATTTGAGTGAACTTTCTGGTGTAAATAAAAATACAGACTTATGTCAGTCACTTTCAAGACGTTTTGAGATTATTCACTTCCTCACTCAGGATTATTAAAAATCTTCAAAAATCTTCAAAAACATCGTACTCTCATTGAGACATAAATACAATTAAATATAAAACAGAAGTAAAAGTGTTTGCTAACAAAGGTATTAAAATATAAGATACTATTAATACATATTAGGTACCATGAAAAGCATTTTCAATTCTCTAAATAACCCCAAGTAGGAACTAATTTTTCTCAAGCATTTTAACATTAAAAGCTCATTTCTGTGCTTTGGCCCTCACAAAAACAACTATATCGCCCTTGAAGAAAAATAATTGGTAACCACTGCTGTAGACCCACAATAAAATCTAAAGGAATCCAAGTGGAATTTTCAAGGAAAATAAATGATATCGGTGCATTTATTCTCAAAGTACTTCCGCCTTTCCTCCAGTCATTACATACAGTCATTCCAATCAAAAGACAATGCGAACAATTGCCAACATTTCTTGATACATCAACAATAGTTACGCCTATCATAAATTTCGGATCCGAATAGTCAAACAAGATGTAGCAAAACTAATCTTAATTTTCAGTCATTAAAATTTGAATGATACGTATAGGCTGAAATTGATTAAGATTAGTTTAGCACCATAACTTACCGGAAACAAAAACGACATTTAAAAAATATATATATATAGAAAGTTACATTCTCACTTATCAGAAACATCTAAATTAATAACTAACCAAATTCATTAGCAGTATTATTGGACAACAGTACTTTTCACCCAAGTGCAATTTTGCTGACAAGTTAATACAAAAAAATTATAAGCATCCTCATCACTAGTGCACAAAAGGGAGAATACTACCACAATGAAGCAATGATAAAATAAGAACGGAAATGAAAACAACATTCCGGCTAAAGGTCTAACGTGGAAATTTTCCGAGAATAATCGATTTCCTGTAAGAATTTGGTCCGGCCGCAACTTATCAGTCAGCTAACACTATGTCAATTAATCGAATCGAAGTTATATGCCGAAGGTGATAAATTTTAATGTACAGTACTGTACGTCACTTGACGCAATTTTAAAAGCTAGATTGGAAGACAGATTGTGCTTTTACAATGCGATTAATTCGCACAGCCTAATAAAGATGCAACCGGCACAACACGTTAGTGACAGAAGTTGCTGTCTATAGTGCCGAGATGCAAAACTGAGCACGAGTTGCGGCATACGTCACAAGCACGATTACGTCATTCATCCTTTCTATCAAGCCCATGGGTAATTCACATTATAAGGTAGAGCGGGTATGTATTCACTGTGTAATGGTGGAATTCAAAGCAATATCTTTAGGAAAGAATACCAGTTTAAAGAGCAATGGGAAAGTGAATACTTCTGTATTCAAAACAATCACAAAGCGCATATGGTTTTGTGAGCAAACATTCTCGAAAATGAACTTCATTAAGGGCGACGATCGCTTTAAATTGATAGGTGCGCATCTGATTTTTCTGTCAGGCAGTATATCCTAACAGAACGAAACTGGTCAACAAAAAAGAATGCAAAGATCTGGCGCAAGTTGTAGTTAAAGCTAACTTAATTACAGGAATAATTTTGCTTTATATTGACATGATAAATTCGATTTGTTTTAGTTTCTATTATGAGATCAATATAAAATTTCGCTTAAACTAGAAGTTATGTACGTTTAATACTTTTAAAAATGTTGTGAATGATTTAAATTTTAGGTGCAATCATATTATATAGGCCTAAATATCAATAAAAGAAAGGTATTTAATTACACTGGTCAACAATGACAATGTTTCTTGCTCAAAAATAGCTAATTCTTATGTATTTCCACCTGCTGAATTCAAAAATCACCATAAAAATGAAATATTAGCTCTTGCTTTGTAGATAAAGGGACATTTCATTTTTTAGAGTCAACATTTTCAGTTTGGGGGAAATTTGGGGGAAATTTTGTTTTGGGAGTTGGCACACCTGTCAAATAACAAAACACAAATGTTCTTCAGCTGTTTGTAAGTTACAAACATAGGTATTGTTACTGTCACTGTGAATTTCATATTGTTTCTGCTGTAATTAATGCAGAATTTCTGGTTTGGAAGTATTTTTAAAGCGGAAAATTTGTAAAATGCCACGAAAATTGTGTCTTTGAAGTAGAAAATGAAGACAATGTGGAACAAGAAGAAGAACCCAACAAGCCTTCCACATCCCAGGACTCTGATTTTGAGGAAAAAAGATGATAAACAGCACAGATTGAGTCAAGAGGAATTGAATGATCTCATTAGAGACCTTGACCTGTCAAAGGAGAAGGCAGAAATTCAAGGGTATAGACTACAGCGATGGAATCTTCTTGAACGTGATGTCAGGGTCTCACAGTACAGACAACGTCACAGGGATCTGCTTCCCTTTTTTTTTTTTTTAGAAGGAAATCAATCTTGTTTGCTGCGACATTAATGGCTTGATGAAATGTTTCAATTTGAACCATGATCCAATTGAATGGAGGCTATTCATAGACTCCTCCAAGCTTAGTTTGAAAACTGTATTGCTTCACAATGGCAACCGTCTTCCTTCTAATCCTGTTGGTCATGGAGTTCACATGAAGGAGATTTATGCAAATATGACAGCCCTCTTCGACTCAATCGCATATCATGAACACAAGTGGAAAATCTGTGGTGATCTAAAACTCATTGCTGTACTCTTAGGAATGCAATGGGGTACACAAAATATTGCTGCTTTTTATGTATGTGGGACAGCAGGGATAGGAAATCACATTATATTCAGGCAGACTGACCTGCAAGAAATCATAACCCTAGCGAGAAAAATGTTGTTGCCGAGCCTCTCGTGGACCCAAAAGATGTTCTTCTTCCACCCCTGCATATTAAGCTGGGTTTGATAAAATATTTTGTCATAGGTATGAACCAAGAAGGACAGGCCTTTAAGTACTAAGAGAGAAATTTCCGAAATTAAGTGATGCCAAAGTCAAGGAAGGTGTTTTTGTCGGGCAACAAATTCGAGAACTTGTAAAGGATCCTGCATTTGACCAAGTTTTGGAGGGGAAAGGAAAGGAAGTTTGGGAATCCTTCAAGGGAGTTATTCATGGATTTTTAGGCAACAAAAGAGATGATAACTACACTCAGTTGGTGACAGTGCTGCTGCAAAAATACCATCAACTCGGATGCAAAATGTCCCTTAAAATCCATTTTCTCCACTCCTACCTAGACTTTTCCCCTCCTAGTTGTGGAACTTTCAGTGATGAACACGGAGGAAGGTTCCATCACGATATTTCCGTTATGGAACAAAGATATCAGGGCCGCTGGAATGAAACAATGCTTGCGGATTACTGCTGTCTTTGCGTAGGGATGCTCCGAACTCACTTACAAGAGGCAAGCTAAAAGACGACGATCTCATGAAGCCACACATGATTCTCTTCAGACCCAACCATCTGCCAGGTATTCTTCCATAAATTTAGAACTCTTAGAATGTAACTGCCATTTAAAAAAAAATTAAATGCACTTTCAATGTTGTTGGCATATGTAATTAAAATGTATCGTTTTCTCTTAATCCGTTAAACTGAAATACTTCCACCTATTGTGTATCACAGCAACTAGAGCTAAGAAAAATTTTTCATTGTCATATTCGTTTTTCTCAACCCAAAATTAGTGAGAATTGACTCATGAAGTGCAAGAAACATTAAAAAAAAAATTTTTTTTTGGCCAGTGTTGTAGCAATATATTTTTATTCATGACTAAAGTTTCCCTAATCTGCCAAAACTACAACAAGAATGTATTTGTTAATTGTTTAAACATTTAGTATCTATTGAATTTAAATGAGATTGTGCATTTATTGCATATATTTATTTATTTATTTATTTATTTATTTATTTATTTATTTATTTATTTATTTATTTATTTATTTATTTATTTATCTGATAGGATTAGGGATGTAAGGCCTTCTCTTCCATCCTAGCAGATAGCACACATAAATACAAAATAATACATATACTGATAAAAATAATACAAATTAAATTAAAGCCCAATAGAGGGACAACAGGGTCAAAAGAACACAATACAACTCTCATCGAGCTAATACAAGAAAAAAAGAAAGAAACAAAAGATAGTAATGAAAATGATGATAATAATAATAATAATAATAATAATAATAATAATAATAAATACATTGCATATTAATTGTCAATTTTACAACCGCATAGCTACAATATTTATTATATGTTAGGCATATGGGTTAAGCCGAAGTTGCGCAACCTGAAAGGTGTTCAACAAGCAATTCCATGAATTAGAATGCGATTTCTTAATTTAAATTTGAATTTTCATATTGTCCGACAGAGTCTGACATGGTCAAGGAGAGAATTCCAGAGCCGTAGAATCGATATGCTAAAAGATGATGAGTAGAAGGATGTTCTGTGCAGAGGAATAGAGAGAAGATACATGTTCCGGGGTCGAGATAGCGAAAGGTAAACAAAACGACATGCTAGGTAATAGAGTGTGGATGATTTTAAATAGTAATAAGAGGGAGTTGAAGAATCTTCTTTCTATAAGTGTATTCCAAGACAACAGTTCTAGTGACGGTATTATATGATCGAATTTTCTAATGTTACAAACGAAACGAACGCAGATATTGTGAACACACTGTAATCTATGGGCAAGATAAATGTTTAGATTCGTGAATAGAGAATCGCAATAATCGAAGTGCGGCATCACTAAAGTTTAGATGAGATTCTTTTTGAGGCTGAGAGGTATAACGTTGGTTAAGTGTTTGAGGAATGAATTATAGAAAACGTTTTCTTACGTATTATGTAGGTCACTTGACTTTGAAAATTTAAATTTGAATCTAAATGTACTCCTAAATATTTTACTGTTTTACTATATATAAATGTGGTATGATTTATTTCTATATTTGATACAGTGGCTAGATCTGTTTTGTTTAATGCTCGTTAGTGGCCCATATTATGGCTTGTGATTTGTCTGGATTTAGTCTGAGTCAAAATTTTTTTTATTGTAAAAGTTCGGGAATGAATGTGAAGTTGTAAGTCATCAGCGTAAAGGTGATGTTTAGAATATTTCAAGATCTTTGTTATGTCATTTATGTAAAGCGTAAAACATAATGGCCCAAGAACCGAGCCCTGAGGGATTCTGGCCTTTACGGTACGCCAATTGGAAGAATGGCCACCGGCTGATACACTTTGTTGGCGTTCGCGAAGGTAGGAATCGAACCAAGCTACGGCACTGTTAGAAAGATTGTAGTTTTTAAGTTTACATAAAAAGAGATCCGTATCAACTGTGTCAAAAGCTTTGCTAAAGTCTAATACTGTCAGTAGCTTTAATTCTCCTCTGTCACTGACTTCTCGAGTGTCTTCAATCACTTTTAAAAGGACAGTAGTAGTATTATGTCCTGATTGGAAACCAGACTGGTAGTGTTTAAGTATTTCCAAATATTTTTTCTTACATATGAACGCATTGTATTCCTTTACATGCCATTAGATATGTAATGCATTTAATTTGAATTTGCTGGGTAAGTTTAGTGTTATAATCACTGTGGTCGGAATACTTTCGTGATTTTGTTCGTGAGCACCAGTTCGTGGTA
This sequence comes from Periplaneta americana, assembly GCF_040183065.1. Lineage (NCBI taxonomy): Eukaryota > Metazoa > Arthropoda > Insecta > Blattodea > Blattidae > Periplaneta > Periplaneta americana. The sequence goes on along the minus strand of NC_091124.1, from coordinate 143,627,970 downwards.
ATCCGCCACATTGTTGTGGACGGATCGCAGAAACGTCAGTCAACTCCCGTGGACTGTGGAAGGTGAACCAATGCTTGCCTCATGCTTAAACCCCTCTCTCTGTCAGTTCTGCATCCCTGCTATAGCAGATAAAGAGCCTTGCAGAAACAACTAGCAGCGAAGTGACGTTGTCAATGAAGTGGCCCCACTGCAACAAGGCGTATTACAATAGCTTTCAAACTTACTATCTGACTCGCTGATATCTTTATACGATTCCCGATGTCCCATCAACATATATTACAGTCAAACCAGTTTCCGCCCTGTACATTTTTTTCAGATATGATGTGCAAAATGCTACCCATTCACGCCAACCTTTGTCGACCTCTTTTTCTTGACTCTTTGAGCTGTCAATTAATAATTCGTTTATGCAGTCTTTCTTTTTCTGAGATTCTCTGAACATGTCCAAACCAACAAAGCTACTTATCTTTCGTTCCATCTCGATGCCGTTTTCTTGTACTCTCATGGGTTTCATAGCTATAGGGGAGTCGAGGGCAAAGTGGAAGAGGAGGGCAAACTGGAAAATCCTTGTTGTGTTCTTATAACAACAGAGAGCAGCACTGTTCAGTATAATATTCAAAGCTTATGGTAGTATGTATTTTTCCACTTAGCCGCACAGCGCTAGTATCGCTGTACATGGTGGAATTGTGATTACAACGAAAAGACCCGCGAGAAATTATTTGTTTACGATGACTAATCTGTAGGCATCCGCCATATATATATATATATATATATATATATATATATATATATATATATATATATAAAACATCTGATTTCATTATTAATATTTTAAGCATAGTTCCAAGTGTTGGGAAGAAGTTGTGATGGCTAATTTTTATCTAAAAAATTCATTTGGTCAGATACAACCACATCTAACCTACAACCCACGTGGAGGCAAAATGGAAACAGAAAGAGTGAACTTTCCACTTTGCCCATGTAGTTTGGAATCCAGTCACACAGTCTGGATTTCCTCCTAATATGCAATTGCAAGACAGTTAATGCATTTGGCTTATAGTTTACGTTTTTTTTTTCCTTTTGTACGGAGGAGGGACCCGAAGGCTTACACTGCGGCCTGAGGCTTATTGTGCTTACAACTCCTATTCTGTGAATTATTGGGTAGCCGAACGGCCGTATTATACAAGTACAGCACGCTGCACCGTGAACTGAAACCGGGCTATGGTATAGATGAAGGTGATAAGTGAATTAATGATGGCAAAGTGAGTCCGAGCCCCAACGCCGAAAGTTACCCAGCAATTCTACTTCGATTGGTGCTCCGAGTCTGGCTGGATCAATGCAGATATTTTCTTACACGGGTTAAAATGTTTTGCAGAAATTTTCAGATATAACAAAGAAAAGCCAGTTGTGTTGGTTCTTGACTATCATACTTCTCACCAGTCATTGCGAGCTCTTGAATTCGCTTCAGAAAGTGGGATTATAATCAGTCGGTTCCTCCACACACAACACACGAGCTGCAGCGTGTCGACGTTGCAGTTTACAAGTTATTCAAAACGCATTTTGAAGATACAGTACACATATTCAGAAGAACCATCCAGGAAGATGCATCGGTCAATATGATGTGGCAGGTTTGATCCGTGAAAACTTTGAGAAGTCGTTCCTGCTTCAGAATATCACTAGCGGACTGGATTTTTTTTCATATGGCCGCAACATATTCATAGAAGATTATTTTGCCCCATTTTCTGTCCATTATCAGAAGCAAGCAATGGTTGACGCCCCTGTACAGCCTAGTAATTTCATTGATAAGCTATTCTCTGCGAAGATAGGTCTACCAATGAAGCAGGAGAATACACAGATAACCCCAGTAAAGTGTGGAACATCGAATGTGCAGCTTCATGTGACACCAGAAGATATTGCTCCACTCCCCAAAGTAAGCCTAGGTCTACTACTTCAGTCTTGTGAAAAAAATCGAAAACGACGTCAGAAATCTGAAATACTGAAAGCAGTCCGCGAGAAGCAGACGTGAAAAAATGAAAAACTGGCGGCAAAGGAGTGAAACAAAGGCCGGTAAGACGATGCCACCAATATGCAAAATCATCATGCCTAGAGAGTAAGATGTTTTCTGTTTGGTGTGTGGAGAGCAATATTCAGACCCACCATCGGAAGACTGGATCATGTGTTGTAAATGCAAAGACTGGACTCATGAATTTTGTGCTGATATTGATACTCCAGACTATGTAGCTTATGTGACAACTGCAGTGCTTGAAAATGTGGCTACTTCCGTCATTGACTTCTAGCAGTATGTGGTGCCTACAAGTGGAGAGGTAACACGTTAAAGTACGAAGTGTCCAACATGCCCGACTGTCCAACAGACCCTAATTTACCCTATAACGTTTAGTTTGTGTAGCCTATAAAAACTATATAATACAGCCAAACACAAAGACAGGATTAGATGATCTCAAAATACATTCCACTTTGCCCTAGCCTCTCCTACTATTCCATATTCTGTTTAAACGTAATATGCCTCCAGATCTCCGTCAAAGGCAATTTCTGCTACCGGCAAGTTTAGTACATTCTTCTCCTGTAAAATAGGGCTTATCAATCCGCGACGTTGGAGTCGATCTCCTGAATTAGCTGAGGTGAAGGGCAAGATCAGGGGCTCAGGGTTCTTACCGAATTGTTTTCATTTCCTTTAACGTTACAAGTCTAATTCAATAAACTATAAATGGAGATTTCATCCAACCCTTTACCACATTTCGCATACGTTCACGTCATCAAAAGAATATGAGAAATCGGCGTAGCTCAACGGTAGTGAGATTTTGCTTATTGGTCTAAGGCTTTGCTCAGATTTCGGTTTGAATCCCTCCTGAGCTGATTACCTGTTACAAGATTTTCCGCACTCTAAGGTGAATATCAAGTAATCCCATGGCGAATCATCGGACCCATCTCGCCAAGTATCATCTCGCTATCACAATCCCATCATCGTGAAGACTATTTGGGCTTAGGCTTTGCAGTCTATGCCTAAGAATTTAGACCTATCTTAAAGGAGCACTGAACAAAAAAAATTTGTTTCTTCTCATATTATGTTGTAGACAACAGAGAGCTGATGACAGCACTGAAAACCACAACTCAAAATATCAAATGGTTCTCAATATAAGAGCGTAGAAATTTTGTCCACCACTGCTGCTGACGTCACACTATTGCACCCGTGGCTTGTGTTGTGTAAGCTCGCAGCAGCTTAAAACTTTGTTATGAAAAGAAGAACGAGATATTTTTCGCTATTTTGATATGCATTATAGTGAATACAACGTGATTACTGATTAACAAAAGCAAGAATGGACTTTCTGCGCTGTTCACGGCAGTATGACATCACACGCATGGCCAGTATCCACGTTTAGAGGTATGTTACTCGGAAACCATTAGTCGTCAAAATATCGAGTTTGTGCCATTGTGTGTATAATTAAATATATATGTTGTTTAGAATATATCATCCCAGAATGTGATTTTTTAGTTCAGTACCCCTTTAAAGAAAGATGGTTCTGATCTTTCAATCGATTCAGTGCAATATCTGACAAAGCAAATATTTTCATGGTGGCAGATAAAAAATGTAATTTTTTTTTCCACCATGTTAATAATGTCAAAACAAGTGCTTATTCAAATTTCGGCCATTCAAGCGCAATTACAAGGGCCGTCCAGAAAGTAAGATTCTCTAGGGCCGTTTACAGAAACCAAAAATAATTTTATGGAAAGATTTATTGGAACAGATACAGCAATTGTTGAGCTATTTTTCAACATATTCCCCACCAAAATTGAGACATTTGTCATACCGTGAGATCAACAGAGAGGTGGAGACGGCTGTCATACACTAGTTCCGATCCCAGGTGGCAGACTTCTACGTCACAGAGATACGAAAGTTGATCCCATAGTATGACAAATCTCTCAGTTCTGGTGGGAAGTACAGTATGTTGAATAATAGCTGAAAAATTGCTGTATCTATCCAATAAATATTTCCATGAAATTGTTTTCTTTATGTAAACGACCCCAGGGAAACTTACTTCTGGGCGACCCTCATAATTGCGCTCGAGTGGCCAAGATTTGTATAAGCACTTCCCCATCAGAATGTTTACTTGTGAGAGCTCATTTTGAAGTTATGTTACATAACATTAATTGTTTATGAGTTGTCATTTGTTTACCAAAAATCCTTCCATTGCATTGTATTCATGTAATTTGAATAATTTTATCTTTAAATAATGTTTGAGTTCTGCATATTTCCAAAGTATGTAAAATCAGAAACCTGTCATAATAAGTTTCATTCTATTTCTGAGCGTATATAAGTTCCTATGCGGTCGTGCATCATCCGCCTTGGTCGGTTACTCAGGAGAAGACGAACGGAAGGGATGTTACTTTCTTGACAGTGGCTGTTGATTATGATAAACATCACTCAGATAAGCTCACCAGTAACCATGTTATTACTCATGCCGTAAACACTAGTTACAATATGCGTAGGGAAATTAGAGGAAACTAATTATTTTAATACAGTAACTATTAATAATTTCTTAATCTAGTATGAATTTTAATTAAGAACTTAACTTCTGACTTCCTGAGCACAACAGGAATGACCAGAAACTGATGAAGTATGCATTTTTTTTTACTGAAAACTATAGCTACTTCATCACATAATGTAGGCATTCATATCACTAACATACTTCCCCCTGCTGCTTCTTCTCCCGCTCTTCAATTCGTGAGTAAAAAACAAATTGCTACACAAGTCTGAGTTCCTCTAAAAGGTGAGATGAAAGTTCCTAAACGGTAATTTTTCAAACTACTAATGTCTGTGAATCTTTTCATTAGTCCCTCAATTCAAACTTTTACCATCACCATCCACACATTTTCAACTTTCTGAAAGTTCAGAAGTCATCATAGACAGACACATACTGCACATTAAAATCCATACTACGCAGTTAGGAATTAAGCCCAGAAAAAAACACATGAAATCGCAACAATAAACTACAATAAATCCAGAAAAAATGTACTGGTAAGTATCATTCAGAAAAATCGAATATTACGATTTCATTAGTCTATGTTAAATCAATTTTATATAAAACAGAATTCATCGTTATATACGCGAAGATGAAAAAAAAAATGAACGACGTGTAAATACAAGAAATGATCTCATGTAGTAGGATAAACTAGGGTCTGTTGGATAGTCGGGCAAGTTGCACACTCTGTACTTTAACGTGTTACCTCGCCACTTGTGGGCACCACATTCTGCTAAAAGTCAATGACGGTAGTAGCTACACTCGTGGCTACTTCCGTCATTGACTTCTAGCAGAATGTGGTGCCCACAAGTGGCGAGGTAACACGTTAAAGTACGGAGTGTCCAACATGCCCGACTGTCCAACAGACCCTAGTTTACCCTATTTTAAATAATCCGCCAAGTGGCTAGAACGCTGGATTTATCCTGCGGAACCGAGTTCGATCCCCGGCGTACCCTTGATTTAGAACTTGTATTGGGCAAGCTCGTTGTCCAGATAACAAAGGGATTTTCTCCGGGAGCTCCGGTCCCCTGTAGTATTCCAACAAATCTCATCTCATCTCATCTCATCTCATCTCATCTCATCTCATCTCATCTCATCTCATCTCATCTCATCTCATCTCATCTCATCTTATCTCATCTCATCTCATCTCGGGAGTAGACTAGCCTCCGATGGCGCACCCTGTACAACGACTCTGTCGATAAATTGACTTCATATGGGTGAATAACGAAAGTTAAACACCCGCCATTAGTAAAAAAAAAGAGTATTTTTAATAATAACATTATTAACCACAGATACCAAATTATTTAGTTGCCAGTCCCAAGTACAGAAAAAGTGAGAGAGAAAATTATGTCTAGTGGCAGAAACCTAAAGTTATTTCGTATTTTCTGTGACCGTGTACGAACTTACACATCACTTTTAGAGGGCCCCTGAACTGTGTAATAATTTTCACATGTTAATTGGACCATATCCTGGTTGTGTAGCACTTACAACAGCCTCTCTTTCTATTTTGACCCTCTCTGTGTTTTTGCTACATATTCCCTTTATTTTAGGTTTTGAAGTACGAGTAAATATTTTCATAAAATATTTATGAGCAATTATGTTTAGCAAATTATAACTGATACCGGTACTCTGATTTTACTATCATTGTTTCATCATATATATATATATATATATATATATATATATATATATATATATATATATACTGTAATATTGTTTGGCGTGTTTTATTTTCTCTTCTTATATTATTTTTTAATTTACTATCATAATCCCATTAACGCTAAATAACTTCGCAGTTGATACAGCGTCGTTCAATAAGAGATTAAAACAAATAACAAATACGAATAAATGGGGTATGGTTCTTGGTAATACCAACGAAGGCTATGAGCCGGTGAACAACATGGAGGCGCATAGGACTGCAGACTCCTTAGAAGAGTGGTCTTTCATTCTGGTGACTGCTAGGAAACTGACATATCGATGGCCTAGAACCAGACTGTTCCAAGTCCATTTTACTATTTTTGTTTCAGGAGAGCTATTTTAAGCTCCTGACATTCAGAGCTTCATGAAACAATTTGGAATAGCTTAATAGCAACCTTATGGAGAGGAATATTCACAATTTTGTTCGATTCATATATGGAGACAAGAACTGGAGGACAATGAAACACAGATTTCTTTCTTACAAAAAGTTGGACTTAGAACAGTCTGGTTCTCAGCCATTGATATATCTGTGGTACGGTATCTCTGATAAAATGAAAACAGTTCTTCACTAAATTCTCCAAGTAGGCTAGAAGTTGAACGTGAACATGATAAAGGGCATCCTTGTCATACTCCTGTCCCTATTTCACTTCCTTCTTACATTCCTTCTCCTATCCTGACTTTGACTCGTTTCTTGTAAAGATTACTGAACTAATAATAATAATAATAATAATAATAATAATAATAATAATAATAATAATATAATCCTTGTCTCTGAACAGTCTCTGTAATTAAAAATAAATGTCAGATATAGAAATGTAACGCAAGCAAGGAATAAAATTTCCTTTCAGTCTGTTAGTAAAATTATTTTTCTCTCTTCGTTGGTATTGAAACGAGTTTCATAATCCCATCGATCCAGATTTCATATGAAAGCAGCTGTCGTTCTTGTTGCTGCGCGTCAACTGACAAATTCAAGCTCAATTCTCGGAAATCGGTTAGGTCTGCTCTCTTCGGAATCCACCCCAAGCATCCTGAAAACACGACATCAATAAACTCGTGGAATACTTAATAAGATTTGGAAGCGTTGGTAGATCGAAGCGCTTCAAACATTTCCACCGACTTATAGAAATACCATCCGAAAATTCCAGCCAAATATTGCTATAAGGATAAAATACTATATCCAATAAGTTAAAGAATTCGTGCATAATAATATTTTATTAATTAATTTTATTATGTATTTCATGAAATCTACGTCACAAATTGGTCATTAAATTTAATTTTATATTGATTGTATGCCAAAAATGTCTAATTTGCTATGCCTGAACACCTATTGTACAATAATAACTTAGTTTTCAAGTTAAAAATGGAAATAATGAGAATTATATACCTTCTGTTATATAATTTCATATACATAATGATTATTTTACCACATAACAATAGTTTTTAATTAAACTTCTACTCTTGATTCAGTGGTGCAGCACACTATTCACAAGAAAAAGTGGCCAACGGGAAATGCAATAATTTTTGTGTTTGAAGAGCAGATTTCACCATATGTAGATTGTATGATCAAACGGTCAGCTAATAAAAGCAAAATTTTCATGAAGATGTTACCGTCAGGATCCACGACAACTTGTTAGTTATAGTTCGCTTGTCAAAACTGCGCATTTTAAGAAACTTATTTATGGTACAGATGAAAAATAAATAATTAAGCTTATAATAAAATTCTTACTAAAAGAACTAAAAAAGGTCACTAAAGAGACGCTTTGTGTAAATTATAATGAAAACTGATCATCCACAAAAGCCATCAAACTAACAGAAGACCGAGTTACTAGGTTGGATAACTCGTCTCTGCGTTGGGTTTGCAGTTTCTGTGATAAACATTTCTGAAGTGTGACATGTTACAAGACAAACTGTTATTTTCCCATCTTGGAAAGAGAATTATTCTTGAAGAATAGACTGAAATGTTTCAGAGACAGCCTGGCAAGAATGAAATATCACTCTGCATCGCACACTCATACAGCGTCACACACGTTTCTGCGACGTGTAGCCATAAATTTTAATTTTAAATAATTCTCCTGCGTCACCTAAATAGAAAACTATTGTACTTCTGTAGTAGAGTTGCTACGTCAGCCTTCTACTTTATCACAAGGCACAGTCTTCGCTCCATGACCAGTATCACATACATTCCATTACCTTTCTTTCGCTATTGTGAAATGTCTTGTTATAATAAATGCACTAAACTCTCTCCTATATTACTTTACAAGGAGAAGTCTGTGCTTCATAATTGCAAGTAAGGTGTAGATATATCGTTGGCTTACAAGCAATATTACGTCCGAAAAAAAGGCGTTTCGAAAGCTCTTAACAAAACTGAATCGTAAAAATATTATTTTTAGTAAATTGTTTTTCTTTATGTGTATTTAATTTTCCAATTCTAAGTTCATACACACACATTTCATTCATTCTTAGTGTTCTTCCCAAGGGCAGGTCTTTCACTGCAAACCCAGCATTCTCCAGTCTTTCCTATTTTCTGCCTTCCTCTTTATCTCTTCATATGCTCCATATATCTTAATGTCGTCTATTATCTTATATCTTGTTCTGCCCCGAACTCTTCTCCCGTTCAACATTCCTTCCACTGCATCCTTCAGAAGGCAGTTTCTTCTCAACCAGTGACCTTTTCCTTTTTCTGATCAGTTTCAGCATTATATTATGCACATTTACGTCTTTTTCTCAGAAGTAATATCTTTTATTTAATTTGTGTTTACATCTTGATTACACAACTTTTAACACTATATCACTTAGGAATATAATAATATATGTTGACTCTTTCAGTGTTAACTTAATATTGAACTGAGTTTATAAATACCTAGTTGACTAGTTTCAGCTTGGGGGCCATCTTCAACTGGTGAAGTCCTTACGTCTTCCGGTATATTCATTTGGTTTCCTGGGGATGTGTTTGTGTTGTGTAGTGTGGAATCAAATAGTGTGTGTGTTCTGAAATTTAGTTATGTGTTGAGGATTTGTTGTGGGTGTGTTTTTGTGTATCTGTATATTTAGTATTGTTCTAGTGTGTTTAGTTTCTGGTTTTTCGGTTACATACAGTATGTAGAATCTCCATGTCTGTATTTATGTTGCTATAATTGTGGTTGGCGTTTCTGATGTAGTCTGCGTATGTAGAAGTGCTGTGTGATTTGGTTATGGCTATGCAAATTAGTTTATTCGCTAATTACTCGTGCGCTAACCATCCATTCATGCCTTAATCCCCAATATTATATTCCTGTTGTATAAATAACTAATAGAGAATAAATGTCTGAGGCTGTTACTCTCTTTCGTTCGCACCCGTGATCATATGTAACAGATTGATGAACCTAATGCACTTTCAAGACAACTTTTATCAACTTCATTCTTGTTGCTATTTACCGACTGCAAAAGAAGTTACATTATAACCGTGATATAATTGCATGGAGTAATAGCTTGCAGCAGCACTTCCGTTTAGCGATCGTTACCAAAAATTAATTTTCGACAGTGGAGATCCTAGTAGTTGTTCTCTCTTTTTTTGTTGCCATTTCACATCATGGCAATGACCAATCTGACATATTAAAATTAAACGAATGCGTTAGACTTTTAAAACTCTCAACAGTGAAACTGATGAAGAAGTTACTATCTTAATAAGGCAAAGCACGTTAGCGTCTTGCTGAGACAGCAACTAGTGGGGCGTTTTAGTCATGAAGTGGCCGCCATGGCAAGGCGTTTGACAATTTGGACTAGAGAGCTGCAGAACAGGGCTCAGAACCGATTTAAATTCGACAGGTCAGAGAACAGCCGACAAGGTTGAACATCCGATCGAGTGTTTGAGTTTTAAGCGGTTGCTCCTAATGTATTGCAGGTTAGACAAAACACCAGGTGCACTTCATCATACAAGAATATTAACATTTATCTGAGTTCGCAAACGCAATAACAATTGAAGGAATAATTTACTTTGTCTAATTTTGAAAAAAAAAAAATGTTTGCCTGAAATAGGCCTACAATTGATTGGCTACATTAGTAGATTTTATCTTCATAACTGATATGAAAATGAACAAATGAACACCAGTAATAGCAAAGAAAATAAGTGTATAATGTATAATATGAAATCTGATATGCAAGAATAGAATAAATTATAATTACTTACAAAATAGAAGAGGAAATAAGTACATAGGCCTACGTTCCATTGCAATGTTTATACTTTAAATTCAAAATGCAAACCTCTAAAGCAGTAGTTGTTAATATACAATGCCCTTTAAATAATATTAGGCTATTACTCTAAAACTTCTGATTGAGGTTCTGGCTGATATGTACAGTAGTAGCAAAAAAAAATCAGATCGAAACTTCTACCTGATTTCAGAGCCTTGTTCACTCCAGAGCACGATAGACTGGTAACTAAGACTTTCGTGGTTCGAATCCTACCTGGGAAGGAAACTTGTTTTGTTCCTTATTCAAAATTATTCCCAATACTTTTCGATTGCAGCGATATTTTACTACTTAATTAACTTATTATTCCCAGAACATGAATTTTACGAGCAATAAAAAAGTATTGGGAATAAATTTGAATAAGAAACAAAAAAAGTCTCCTTGCCAGGCAGGATTCGAACTACGAAAGTCTTAGTTACCAGTCTATCGTGCTTTGGAGTGAACAAAGCTCTGAAATCAGCTACAAGGGTCGGTCCGGTTTTTTGCCACTACTGTACGTCTATTATCAAGCAGTACATCTCACTGGACAATATGTGTCGGAAGTAGAACAATTTGTTTGTATGCATCTGAAGTCTGATTAGTGTAATATGTTACTAGTCAGCGATGTATGCATGAAGGGAGAAAGGAAATAGCCATCCTACCTCATTATCTCTTGACTTAGTTGCCTCATGAGTGGTGCCTTATTGGTGTCACTTATGAGGTTTCAACCTGTCTTTGGACAATTGACTAAGCAACAACAACTACTACTACTTTAAACATGTGAATTATTATTATTTCATTAATAAATCATTTTTAAGAAGATAGAATGTTGTTATTAGTAAAACGGAAAGTATTATCAGGCTCGTAATGCTTGTAATTTCACGATGTTGCTCTTGACGATACCCAATTGCTATACCTGTGTGAGGTATTATCAATTAAAACGTTCATGATGATAATCGCGTCCTTGCAAGGAGTCTCAGAATTCCTTCATGGCCTAATGCGATCTTATACTTCAGAGCCGTCCGTCCCAAAAGAGTGAGAATGAACTCGAACATAACCGAACACTGAAACACTCCGGGAGACGGAAGAGTCTCGCATACTGTCTATAGCGCTAGGCGCTCAGTAGCAATGTATCATTTTTATTTTTCGTCACCGGTTGTACACGATTGTAATTTGGATCGTAATAATATTGTTGTAAGTATTCTACAGAAACACTGCGTCCATTCAGCCGGTAAATTGGACTTGTACAACAAACATTACGGAGATCTATAAAAGAAAATGATTAGTTAAAGATATGAGTGGTATATTACTCAGTTCTGTGGTACTCATAAAAAAGCAAACCGCTGAACGTGTCTAACAGAAAAAGTCTAGGCTATTGGTGCTCGTTATCGAAGGCAGTATTTGGAAAGGTTGTGTTCGAAATGAAACAGTGACAGAAAAAATACATATCTCCATTGGTTATATCCACATAAGTAAGTGAAATTGTTTGGTTGTGTCAGAGGAAAAAGAAAAAGAAGACCGCGAAAGAAGTTATTGCAGCATGAAGAACTAGCAGCAGCCGAACTAGTAACGTATCGGAGTTTTACGCCAGAGACTAGGAGTTGAAATCCCAGCAATACAGGTTCACCTTCCATCGTCCATGATACATGGTACATGCAATTTTGAACCCCCGACCACGAGCGTTACTCATACGAGGATAAATCAATTTCATTTAATTTTTTTGTTTTAATATTTAATGTTCATTATTGTTTAATGTATTTAATATGTATTTTTGTAATACATTATACTGATTGATAAGTAAAAAAAAAACGGTACATTGCGAGAAACATCCACAGTTTCGGTGCACTGATCTATAGAGTTGGGACGCTTAGATCAATGATGAAAACCAAAGTATCCGTCGTTAGAGAGATAGATATGAGGCCTTGGAACAGAGAATGGGTAATGATAGATAGAGGAGACTTGCGACTTGAAATCGGAAGATGTTGATAGTGGTCTTTTAAGCTATGCGACAGTCTGAAAGTAGGGCGTAAATGATGGAGGTCCTCCCTCCGTCCGAAAAAAATCCGAAGAACTTGGTAATAAAAATCCCCATAATTGCGCAGAAGATATGCGTGGTTGTGTGATTATAAGGGTTTAAATGTTTGTAGGTTATGATTTGTACGAAATAAATTAAAGATCCTTATGAACGTCGCATTATTAAGAATTGCTTTATTTGTATCCTAAAACTCCGATACGTTACTAGTTCGACTGGCGTGCTTCTCCAATTCTTCATCCAGCAATAACTTCTTTCGCGGTCTTCTTTTTCTTTTTCCTCTGACACAACCAAACAATTTCACTTACTTATGTGGATATAACCAATGGAGATATGTATTTTTCTGTCACTGTTTCATTTCGAACACAACCTTTCCAAATAATGCCTTCGATAACGAGCACCAATAGACTAGACTTTTTCTGTTAGACAAGTTCAGCGGTTTGCTTTTTTATGATTACCACAGAACTGAGTAATATACCACTCATATCTTTAACTAATCACTTTCTTTTCTAGATCTCCGTTATGTTTGTTGAACAAGTCCATATTTACCAGCTGAATGGACGCAGTGTTTCTGTAGAATATTTACAACAATATTATTACGATCCAAATTACAATCGTGTACAACCGGTGACGAAAAATAAAAATGTTACATTTCTTCTGAGCGCATAGCGCTGTAGACAGTATGCAAAACTCTTCCATCTCCCGGAGTGTTTCAGTGTTTGGTTTAATTGATGTTCGAGTTCATTCTCACTCTTTGGGGACAGACGGCTCTGAAGTATAAAAAATCGTATTGAGCATGCAGGAATTCTAAGACTCCTTGCAAGGACGCGATTATCATCATGAACCTTTTTAGTTGATATTTCCTTCTATCTTCATTCATTCACTCAAGTATTGCAGTTGGTATCGTCAAGAGCAATATCGTGATACGAGCCTGATAATACTTTTCGTTTTGCTAATAACATTGTATCTTCTTAAAAATGATTATTAATGAAATAATAATAATTCACATGTTTAAAATAGTAGTTGTTGTTTAATGAATTGTCCGAAGACAGGTTAAAACCTTATACGTAACACCAATAAGGCACCACTCATGACGCAACTAAGTCAGGAGATAATGGGGTAGGATGGCCATTTCCTTTCTCCCTCCATGCATACATCGCTGACTAGTAACATATTACACTAATCAGACTTCAGATGCATACAAACAAATGTTCTTCCTCTGATATATATCGTCAAGTGAGATGTACTGTTTGATAATAGATGTACAATTACCCTTAAAAAGAATGAGACGATTCTTGGTCGTCGGAAGTTAAAGTTCTACAGCGCGGTTCACTCGATATCGACGTAACGATAAGTACCATGAAAAATAGAACAAGAATTGTTACAAGGACCACAAGGACAAGGACCAGAATAAGGATCACGAAGAAGACAGCCATTTAAGGCCACGATTTCACAACTTAGCTCGGGTAACAAAATATCATTGCTTCTCTGTACCGAATGGCAAATGCCTGCTATGGGATCTACATTCTGGACTGCTGCTGTCACTGTCTTGTCTCGGTAGCTCATATAGTAGCGTGTCGGTTCCTCCGTATAACCGACACATCTCGTGTTCGATCCCAGGTGAAACTTTTTTTTTATTGAGTTGTAATTAATTTGTTCAGAGTTCCTCTACTATCTAATTTGTTGAAAAATATGGAATAATTTATGTCCAATTTTTGGGTCTTACAAGTGGGCTGAATCTCGTAAAAAAAAAATAAATCTTACTTGGAAGTTAAAAGTATTCTTCCTCAAACAAAACTCATAAAAAACTAAAAGAGACCTAGTAACTTAAAATCTTGTCCACATACCATCAGCTTCTATTACAGCTCTAAGTCGATCCGGCATGAATGTCACGAGATTGTGGAATAAGTTCTGATCCCCGGCGAGATCTTCCCAGGTGTCAACAACTTGATCCCACAATTCGTCTCGATTTCGAGGGCGTCGGTGGGCATAGGTGACTATCCTTCTCTTTTTCAATTCCGCCCATAAATTTTCGATGACATTCAAAACAGGTGACTTCGGAGGCCAATTTATGATTTCGATCTCGGGTCTCCTTTGAAACCATCTTTGAATGCTTGCGGCATAGTGCACGGGATGGTTACCCTGCTGGAACAACAATGTTCCTTCGGAAAAACGTTCTCGGACGGAAGGAAGGAAAATATTTTCCAGAATGTGCTCGTAAGTTCCCGCATTAAACCGGCCATCGATGCGTTCTATAACGCCAGGTCCACCCCCAACACGATATGCTAAAGTGCCCCGATATTTTCACGTCGGTGCACATAGCGCTGATCATGTCGGAGACCATCCTCACGATAGACACGGACAGGACCTTCGTAGTCACTCGAGATGGTTGTTTCTTCGGAGAAAATTACATTTCTCCAATCGAAATCCACTCGATTGGTAGCGAAGGCAAGACGGGTGACAGCTTGTGCTTCCCCCAATATTTCCATTTGCGCAGCCCTCCGGCTCCTAGTACCGCGGTTCCTCAACCTGCTGATCACAGTCTGTGAAGAACCGGGAAAGTTAGATGCTGCTCTTATTTCGTTAGCAGTCCGAAAGGGGTCCAGTCGAACTGTCTCGAATAAGAGAGCATCCTCTTCCAATGAAGAAATCCGCGGACGCCCAGGAATAGGGCGATTTTTGACCTCCCCTGAATTTTGGTAACGATGAAACCCCTCGCGGCTGTACTTCCAGGAACACCGACCAAACGGCCAGCAGATCTAGCCCCATATCCAGCCTCAACTAGAGCTATAAATCGCTGTCTCATGTCACGTCGGGTCGCCATTAAGATGGGAAATGAGGGATGACGATAATACTTTAGTGTAGACATGACTATTTAACGTGATATAGAATTATTGAAATAAGGGGCATCTTGCACAGTAAGAGTTCATAAATCAACCCTAAATTAAATATTTAAATAACAGGATATAACAGGAAGTTCAATTATTGCGAAACTAATCAAATTAAATCTAATTACATTAAGTAAACAAATCCCAAGTTATGACACTACATTGCTACAGCTAAATTGTAGGTTATTAACATAAGCATTGAATAGGTCCGTGCTTATGCGTTGGACGACAAAACCAAACATCGAAAGTTCGAATCTTGCCGAGGAATATAACTTCTTGCTTTTTATAATGTAAATCAGACTTCTAACTACATTTATATTTCTTACATTTATTGATATTTATAGCCAACATAGAATTTGTAAAGAAAAGACTTTAGAAAGCTCATATGGAATTTGTGATTTGTAGTGACATAAACATTGATTATCTCTCGGAACTTTTCCGTAAAAGTAAATTAAATTCACTCCTTCAAACTGGAAACCATAGTCGTAGAGTCATTTTCCCACCTGCATACAAGCTGAAGTAGCACAGCCATTGATAAAAGTTTTGTACACAGAATTAGACTGAATTCATATTCGACAGAACCTATAATCAGTGGCTTGTCTGAACATGATAAACAAATCCTAAGTGTTTCCAATGTCACTGAACTATTTCAAAATATTAATTTAAAAACTAAAAAAGGGTCGTAAATGCTGTAGCCTATCTAGTGATTATTTACATTTATGTCTACGAAATGAATCTTGGGAAAACGTATATGATACTGATACTACTGATATTGAGAGTAAATGTATTGTATTTTTCACTTAATTTCAGAATCACTTCAGTGGATGTTCTCCACTCAATGTTGTAAAAAAATTCAAATGTAAAAACATATAGATAACGCAGGGACTTAAAAATCTCATGTATTAAAAAGAAGAATCTATATGTAATGAGTTGCAATGTAATGATCCTCATGTTCTTAAATACTACAAGAAGAACAGTGTAATTTATTAAAAATTATGAAAGAGGGAAATAGAATACATTTGAATAGAAAAGTACAAAATTCAGATAATGCAATTAAAGCTATTCGGAATATTATTAAAGTTACACTTGTAGATATCCTAAGAAAGAAAATATTTTTTCATTAAACTAGTGATTATAAAGTAGAGGATCCCAAATCTATTGCAAATTCTTTTAACGTCTTATAGTATATAGTAAAGAAATATTATTGACAAATTAAACATTCAAGATTTTGCAAAAGATACTGCAATTGGTAACTTCACAGATGCATTTAATAATCAGTATTAATATATGTAATTAGTCAATAACTCCAAAAGTGCTTTTTCGTTCAATCATAACATGAATAAAATTGAATTCACATTAAATTAAACACTATTGCAAACACGTAGATAAAATAGTTCAAATCAACTGAAGGGGTGAACTGAAATAATCCAAAGCCACACTTTTAACAAAAATTGTTTTTGTGCGAGTGCATTTCTTACACATATGGGAAAGCTACTAATAAAATATTGTAATAATTACTCAACAAATGACATAGCCTAAGGACTCTAAACCTTTATAAAAGTGTGTCTGTCTAGGAATATTTTTTAATTTCATTTTAATTGTTAGTTTTTAATATATATGCATTTACATTGTATGTGTGTATGTATAAATGCATTCATTAGATTAACGTTTATAATATTATAACTTGTAATTTTGTATTGTCTGTGATCATTAACACTTAATCTGAGGACTTTTTAAAACTATATTTCAACGTTATTTAGCTATTTCAAAGTTACTTAGACAAGAAAAAATAGTTGTGTACACGAGGAATCGAACTCGCACTCTTCTACACAACACGCAGTAGTCTTAGCGTCTGAGATATTGAAACGACACGAAAGCTTTGCTTTCTGTGCGGAGTGTCAATCTAGTCATGAAGGTCCATTGTCGATCTAACTACACGATTTATGTATATATTTATCTTTTATTTACGCAATGTTATCATATTTTTTGCAGTTTTTGAAGTGAATTTCGGAACGATGCTAGTAACAAACCAAATAGCCTGAATTTAAGTAACTCAATATTCGTTATCTTGTGTATCAGTGCTCTGGTCTCTGATCATGCGCAGTGTCTTACATCTGAGACTTAGGAATATTCAATCGTCTCATCCTTTTCTAGGGAAACTGTACAGCTGTCAAAAGAAAAAGTGGCCGCTCTCCTGAAACAAAGTTCCCTTCGGGTATCTTCGCTATAATTCGGAGACAGGCGATGTTACATGTTGTTGGACCACGTTGCCTGATATCTACAGTTATAATTGAAGTATTCTCTCTGTGATTCGATAGCGTAATGGTAGCGTTCAGGCCTCTTATTATTAATGAGGTCCTGCGTTCGACTACAACCTCGTGCTCTTTATGTTCTTTTTTTGTTATGTTTTTGAGAGAGACAAACTATACATAATGGCTCCTTTCTCTTTTACGATTATTTTAGTAATTAACATCAGGTTCATTAATATATTATGCCATGACTTTATCATTATGATATTGTGGCTGCAAATGGAAAGAAAAAAGATTTTATTCTCAATAAAAATATCTTTCGTGGCATAAACAAAACAAATTTACTGGCGTCGGCCTTAAAACATTCAAACAATTAAGCGTTCAAAAAACAAAACAAAAAGCCACAATTCAATATTTAGTCTATCTTCCTCTTATCTCGATCATCTTGCAGTCGAGTGGGCATGGAATCGACTAGTCTTTGCAAATAGCGACTGTTCTTAGACACGATATTCCAGGCATTCTGAACATACCCACATACATAAGTACGGAAAAAAGTCCATATATATTAGGGGACAAATTAAAATATAATTTGCATAAATTGTTCCCAAAATTAACATTTTTTCTTTAGCGTGTCTTGATGTCCCTAAACGACTCAACGCTCCTTGAAATCGCTCGTCCCTCTGTGCGAATCTGTTTTCTGACATTCTCTTAAATTTTTTATACACAATTAGAGAAAACATTGCAATGATTCTCTTTTATGAAAGAAAGCGAATTAAGGTGAAGTCTTATAACAAACCGAGCAGTGGACGGAACAGTGTAAATATTATAATTAAAGTATAAGGAACAGAACTGACGTTTGTGAGCAGAGAAACAGGGAATTATGTTGAAGAATTAACTCGCTGGATACAAGAACACAAAGAAACCTGCAGCACGGCATTACACGCCCTGGTGCTGCGGAAGGAACTGGCGTGTGCAGACTCACTGCGGTGAACTGCAGGAATATTCATAGTTGTAGCGCAGTTTTTATTTATGTGGGCGCACTGCCTCCGCATACTCAAGCAGCTTCTGCCTGTATTTTCAAGTTACGATTCCGAACATATCTTAACATGACAACGCTTCCATGCTAGAAGGACATCAAGTCCTGCTGCAGAGAAAGCCATTTTGTAGCACTGCGTAACGTCAGTATCATGTATATGCAGATTTTATTTGATACAATATACACTTAAAATGGCTACAATTTCATAACGCCATTTCGGTTCATGGCAAGGAAAAGAATCTTTATCTTTCATTTTTACACTCATGAGAGTGTCTCTCTTTGTGATTCGTGCGTAAGCTTCACTTGTATGAGGAGGAAATCAACATTACGAACGTACTTACTACAATGAAGAACATGAATTGGCATTACTGTAATATGGGACCTCAAGGGTCTGTATTTTCTGTTTATGTAAAGAATGGAGAGAAATTATTATTCAAGTGGTTTCAAACCTTTGAATGTCAAGTTCATACTTTATTTTGGACCACCCCCCTAAAACATTTTGGGCAATTTAGGCGCATGAACATGTTTTATTCATAAAATATTTGCATAATGTAATGAACTAAATATACTTAATAAATTGAAAGTAATATTAAATTTTAGTTTTATATTTTGAAAATACTAAAATACAAAGATATTTTACGTTTTTCTGAGAAAAATTAAATTAGTTTTCTGAACCTTTCATGAGGTTCTTACTGGGATGGTTAATATTCTCTTGCAGCTGTCAGTTTTGAAAAGTCTAATTCAATTTATTGTACAGTACATTCACTAAATCATAAGTTTAGTTCAACATTAAGTTTAGGCCTACTTCTATATTTGTTCTTCAAGGAGACCAAAGCAGAAAATGTACTCTGGACACAACTGTGTTGATGCAAATGACATTTAAGTGTTGTATTACAACTCCGAAAACATCGGGATACATGATCATGCATGCAACCAACATTGCAGCAGGTTCGTTCTAGGAAACACAATTTTTAAGCCTGAATCAGAAGATAATTCTAACAATCTCTTCTTCTTTGATAAACTATTTTTGTTACCAAGAAGGAGTTTTCACCCAATTATTTTTAAATTGCAGAAAGACAAATATTTCCTTAATTTTAACGTTAGTGAATCAATATATGCATTATATTTTCAACGTTTCTGGAATAGTACATTATGCAACGAGCCTATAATGGTAGTAATTAAGACGCGAGTATGTTTATGAAACGAGCGCAAGCGAGTTTCATAATTTTCATACGAGCGTCTTAATTACGATTATAGGCAAGTTTCATACGACTTTTTATGCTCGACTATATTTCTAACTTGAAATTATTCATAAGTATTCATGTTATGATTATGTAAGTGAGGAGCGGAACTGACCTGAATTGTGAGATGTGCGCGGACGCGAAAGTATTTATTTTTTCCGAGGTACGAATGTCATTGACCTTGATATAATCTAGAGAATAACATGAAGATTAGTCTTGATATAACCTGGAAATTGATTTAGAATTGAAAAATGAGATGACAAATTGAATTTATTTGAATATTATTTACAATTAACGCTAATTATTATAGTAACAGAACATAACCTTCTGCGACAGTATTGGATTTCCAACCTCTGTGACTTTTCGATAATTGTCTTTCGATTGCATATCCGAGAATAATCGATACTTGCGGTTTTATAATGGTACAATGGTGATTTCTCATTGGATGAACAACTGAATTATAATGAATAGGTGTACTTTAATTAAAGGGCTACTACCAGGTGTATAATTACTACATTTCTGCATGGTCGAGCATAAAATAGTTTATCATCATTTGTTGATAAAAGTCATTTAGTAGAATAAGAAATAAATCGAAATATAGACTCACAATTATAATTTAGCAAGACCACAAGTTTCCTTTATTTATCGTTGCTTCAATCTTATTCTAAACGGTGAATACTGTTCAATTTAGACTCTAAAAACTGAATTTAGAGAATTTAAAGCTAAAAATATCAGATAGGCAGACAAGACTTGCAAGCAGAAAGAAATCCCTCAGGCGATCTCATCCCTATTAAACTCTGCAGCTCAAAAGTCTAACACAAGCAAAACAATATTTCAACAGGCTGAGAAAAATCAGAGAAAATTAAAAAGTTAATTAAAATATCATTTGATAACATAACTTGTTTCCGCGGACACCTTTGGAATCACTTGCGGATCCTCTGGTCCCACGGACCACAGTTAGGGACCGCTGTATTAATCTCTGTTTCTCTCTCAAAGTGAGAGTCCAAGTTTCACAACCATACAGAACAACCGGAAATATAACTGTTTTATAAATTCTAACTTTCAGACTTTTTGACAGCAGACTACATGACAAAAGCTTCTAAACCGAATAATAACACGCATTTCCCATATTTATTCTGCGTTTAATTTCCTCCCGAGTGTCATTTACATTTGTTACTGTGCTCCAAGATATTTGAATTTTTCCACCTCTTCGAAGGATAAATCTCCAATTTTTATATTTCCACTTCGTATTATTATTATTATTATTATTATTATTATTATTATTATTATTATTATTAAACGTGCATATGTAGATTTTAATGTCAGTGACATTTTCCAATTCCTGATAACTATTCTTCGTTTAATAATGTCTGACAGAAGTAAACGTTGCCGGCAGAGGAGGAGAGCAATATAATTCTATTCAACCAATGTCAGAGGTCTCATTCCACGCTTGACTTGAAGTTGGGCGGTCTGAAGCGTTCTACCCCCGCCCAACTTCAAGTCAGGCGTGGAATGAGACCTCTGCCATTGGTTGAATAGTAATTATACTTCTCTCCTCCTCTGCTGACAATGTTTACATCTCCTGTCAGACATTATGGAACGAAGTATAGTGCCCGGATGTTTGACAAAATGTCTTTTATCTTGGGTTGACATATTTATGCAAAATTTATATAAATTTGAGTGAGTTTCCGGGTATTTAGTAGTGATAGTGCTAATTTTTATTTTGTCTATTTAAGCTCTTGCTTCCTATTTTAAGAAAAAGTGCCTAGTTTTGTTTTTTTTTTAATAAATTGAAAGTTTGTTTATTTGCTTTTAAGTTATTTTAACAACTAAAATTTTAATCTCCGTCAATTTGCTCGGCATGTTGAGGTTTGATTTCAGATAAGTTGGAACTTACATTAAAATATTGTTATATAATAATTTCAGTCTAGATTTATCAAACTTTATACAAATACAGAATTAATTTTCTGTCATGTCATGTTACAATATTATTACCACGAATATTTTGGACTTATATATCACCTTCAGGTGGAAAACACATTAATATACACGGTGATCCACAATTATGCCCCTATTTTCTTTACACTATAGATCTGTCATTAATGAAGTTAAATGATTGCTTTCAATTGTATAATGTACTATAGATCTTGCCATTTCGTATTTCAACACTAGGCACCAGTATTAGTAACATACCGTTGCAGCCGGGTCCAATGTCCCCGACAGCCCGTTACAACATATCTCTTGGCACGAGCGCGCACTCCTCCCTAATCACTGCTTCCAAAGTGTCCAAATCACGTGGTTTTCTGGTAAACACTTTCTCTTTTAAGTACTCCCAGAGAAAGAAATCCAAGGGGGTCAATTCTGGGCTTCTTGTTGGCCACTCAACATTTCCACGACGTTCGATGACACGGCCTGGAAAAGCATTGCCAAGCCATTCTCGTGAACTCAATGCAAAATGGGGAGCCGCGTCATCTTGCATAAAGTGCACATTGTTCACATCACCCCAGATTGTAACAAAGGGATGAACAACATTTTCTAGCATGTGCACGTACGGACCAAGAAGAGTGTCATCTCGAATACCACACCACACAGTCATTGAAGGACGAGACTGCAATTGAAAGAGAAAGTGTATGCCAGAAAACCGCGTGATTTGGACACTTTGAAAGCAGTGATTAGGGAGGGGTGTGCGCGCGTGCCAAGAGATATGTTGCAACGGGCTGTCGGGGATATTGGACCCCGGCTGCAACGGTGTGTTATTAATGCTAGTGCCTACGTTGAAATATGAAATGGCAAGGTCCATAGTACATTATGCAATTGAAAACAACCGTGTAACTTCATTAATGAAAGATCTATAGTGTAAAGAAAATAGGGATATAATTGTGGATCACCCTGTATAACAAATTGAGCACAGGTGACATAGGCTACAATGCAAAAAGAAAAGATCACTTATTGTAAAGTTTGTTTTAGTGAGTTATTTTACGACGCTGTATCAACATCTGAGGTTATTTAGAGTCTGAATGAAGTGAAGGTGATAATGCCGGTGAACCGGTGAAATGAGTCCAGGGTCCAGCACCAATAGTTACCCATATCGGGTTGAGGGAAAACTCCGGAAAATACCTCAACCAGGTAACTTGCTCCGACCGGGATTCGAACCGAGGCCACTTGGTTTCGCGGCCAGACGCGCTAGCCGTTACTCCACAGGTGTGGACTATTGTAAAGTTAAAGTTATCTTAAAAGATGTATAAAACCATTATAGAGTTATGTGCACTAGTGTAGTTTCGAGGCATTTTAACATGCAATAAAATAACATTTAATAAAGTTGTGATGTGATAAAATAATATTTATTAAATGTTATTTTATTGCATGTTAACAATGGCTCAGAATTACACTAGTTCACATAACTCTATAATGGTTTTATACATATTCTAACTTCAGGCCTACAATATGTACAGCTGTCAAAAAAAAGTGGCCTCATTCGTGAACGGCGAATACTTTCCAAGTTCACTTCGGGTCACAGTCATGTTACACGATGCATGTGCTTGTGGAAGCAGTTTCAGAATTATGGAAATATTCTATATTTGCGTCTCGCGCTCGAGTGCAACTTCGGATCCGCAGTCAAGCGCCAACTTAATTTTTCAAATGGAATTACCAATCCACTTAAAATCCCCTCTTCCACCTACCCAAAATATAGCATTTGGATCTTTCTTTGAGATGGAACCGCCTTAGTCATAAAAGACTAGCAGCGGCCGAAAGTAGTTAGGAAACACTACGTCTGAACCTCTTTCTGCACTTAAGAATCTTGTACAATCACAATGAAATTTGCTAAAAAAAAATTGCAATTTTACTTACTGAAAATCGAAAGTGCTTCCGCATTAATCATTATTTTGTTACTCCAAATCCTGCCTTTATTAGTTGAATATATAAATAATAAATATTTTTGTAAACTGTTTGCCCATAAATTGTAAAATTTAATTTTTTACGTAAAGAATTATTAATGAAAAATGAACTTCAAATGGAAAACAGTGCTAAAGGCAGGTTTTGATAACAGACTCATTATGAGAATAAAGCATTAAAAATATTCAAAATTGTACGCGCAGTTGACCAGTTCAGAACAGGTAAAATTTTGGGTCTGCACGCAGTCGGGATCCCCCGAGCGAGAAAAGGACCGGTTTTGTGCACAAAAACTTGTAAAAAAAGTCTCAAAAAGAACTATCATAATATTATTAGTAACACAATATTACCAACATTTACCCTATTAGAGAGACCAAATTGCACCCCCAAATTAAAAATATATGACCATTAACAATAAAAGTTTTTTGGATTCTAAAAATTGTTTATTAATCTGGAAGTATTGTCTAATCACTAGAGTCCTGCGTTTGGTTACTTCGAATACAAGTTAGGTGTACGTCGAGCATACTATATAGCATCGCTTGGTTCGGAGAGTAAGATGCGAGTCAACAGTTCACGCTGCGGTCTCTCCCCGCAAACTCCGGTGCTGTGTGTTTACATACAGGTTGGATGGTAACCTCTGCACCAATATGAAATTGGTAATAGATCATGAGGAGAGATTTGGAAAATGTAAATAAATTGTTTTCTCTAACATTCACCATTTTAGAGGAAATCGTTATGTTTCTACGAAACATTTGGCAACAGCACGGCTACTCTAGTAAGCGCGGCGTGCACTCCTTACCTTACCCTCTCCATCTGCTGTAGACCTACTCATCGGTGACGTGCGACAGTGCCTTGCATTGCAAGATTTATTTTAACGATTTTCTCAATTATTCAATTTAAATTCATGGCTAAACGATTTAATTTGCAAAAAAGATTCAAGACATTAACTATTCAGATTATATTTACCTATTGAATTTGGTATTCCCAAGAAACTAGTTCGATTAATTAAAATGTGTGTCAATGAAACTTACATCAGTGTCCGTATAGGCCAGCTTGTGTCTGATGCTTTTCCAAATCACTGCGGGCTAAAGCAAGGAGATGCACTACTTTACTTTTTAACTTCGCTCTACAATATGCTACTAGGAAAGTTCAGGATAACAGAGAGGGCTTGGAATTGAACGGGTTACATCAGCTTCTTGTCTAAGCGGATGACGTGAATATGTTAGGAGAAAATCCACAAACGATTAGGGAAAACACGGAAATTTTACTTGAAACAAGTAAAGCGATAGATTTGGAAGTAAACCTCGAAAAGACGAAGTATATGATTATGTCTTGTGACTAGAATATTCTAAGAAATGAAAATATAAAAACTGGAGATTTATCGTTCGAAGAGGTGGAAAAATTCAAATATCTTGGAGCAACAGTAACAAATATAAATGACACTCGGGAGGAAATTAAACCCAGAATAAATATGGGAAATGTCTGTTATTATTCGGTTGAGAAGCTTTTGTCATCTAGTCTGCTGTCAAAAAATCTGAAAGTTAGAATTTATAAAACAGTTATATTACCGGTTGTTGTGTATCCTTGTAAAACTTGAACTCTCACTTTGAGAGAGGAACAGAGATTAAATATGTTTGAGAATAAGGTTCTTAGGAAAATATCTGGAGCTAAAAGAGATGAAGTTACAGGAGAATGGAGAAAGTTACATAACGGAGAACTGCATGCATAGTATTCTTCACCTGGCATAATTAGGAACATTACATACAGATGTTTGAGATGGGCAGGACATGTAGTATGTATGGGCGAATCCAGAAATGCATATAGAGTGTTAGTTGGGAGACCGAAGGGAAAAAGACCTTTGGGGAAGCCGAGACGTACATGGAAGGATAATATTAAAATAGATTTGAGGGAGGTGGGATATGATGATAGAGAGTGGATTAATCTTGCACAGGATAGGGACCGATGGCGGGCTTATGTAGGGCGGCAATGAACCTTCGGGTTCCTCAAAAGCCATTTGTAAGTAAGTATCTGCTTGTCTAGCAATCAGCCATTTCTCTCGGACCATTACCGCAATAGAGCGATGCAAACCTTGGGCAAAGATTATTTTTTCCAGATTAACGGTGCTTCATTGAAAGAAAAGTGTAATAAAAGTTTTGTTATAATTAACATGTAGAATCACCTCTTAAATGTTAATATACCGTTAAATGTTAGATGTGTATAAGCGGTGAACAACAGGAATAGGCCTAATATTCATGTACAAAATACCACTTGGATTTAATAAAAACGGTAACAAAAAAAGATTGAGTATGACATGATAAATTGGAATTGATATTGATGGTACCTTTAGCCTTATAAAAGTAATCAATAAACTAATCAAAACAATATTACAGTACAAAGCAAAGTTACCTAGGTGCTGTATATGTTTTAAGTATAACTGATATTCCATAACAAAACTGTTATCGCATTATGCTTTTAAGGTGATATTGGTGAGCAACTTCCTATCATCAGAATATTACATTATTTTCTCGAAATGTGCTAAAGCTATAGAGCTGACATTTTTACAACACATGGGCACGTATCTTTTGCTTATGATGTAACAGTAGTTGCTTTGTTAATTCATTTCCTTACAAACAATTTCCGTGCGAATATTTTCAAAATTTTCAATACACTATCTTCAGTAATACGTATTTACGGTGTATTAGATTTACGAAAACATTCTGTAATGCTACTACATAAATAGGCCTATATCTGAAAATTTCACTTTTCTATAAAAAAAAAAAGTTGAGGAAATATTTCTTTTGAATAAAAATTCGAACTTGTGAAAAATGAGCATTAAAATTAAAATTTACATTCTTATAATGCTCTTATACTTCTCAGACAAATCTAAAAATTAACATGGATACAGTTTTAATAAGTTCTCTTCGCTTTATTTATTGAATCAGTGCTGGCCATCCCTGAATATAGCTAGACCAAGCGGCATATACTACCTCTTTCGTCTGTCTTGTTCCTTTCCGCTGTAAAGCGCTCAGGCTCTCCTGAGCTCTAA